>NW_020951391.1:7446268-7469893 GCF_900497805.2 Vombatus ursinus | reverse complement strand
ATAGATAGATAGATAGATAGATAGATAGATAGATAGATAGATAGATAATTAGAAGCAAACACTTCTGAGGAGGGACAGGGTCAAAGGAGAAAATGGAATAAACAGTGGGTGGGATGAATGAAGGGAAATATAGTTTCCCACAGCATGACTGCTGTGGAAGTGTTTTGCATGACTACAAATGTATATCCTGTATCTAGTTGCTTACCTTCTCAAAGAGGATGGATGGGGAGGGAGGAAGTGAGAGAATTTGGAACCCAAAGTTTTAAAAACAAATGTT
The DNA here is from genome assembly GCF_900497805.2 of Vombatus ursinus. Taxonomy (NCBI): domain Eukaryota; kingdom Metazoa; phylum Chordata; class Mammalia; order Diprotodontia; family Vombatidae; genus Vombatus; species Vombatus ursinus. The sequence continues at coordinate 7,469,616 of NW_020951391.1, read as the reverse complement.
AAAAATTGTTTTCTCATGCAACTGGAAAATAAGATATACCGGCAATGAGGTTCAGAAATCTATCCTGCCCTAAGGAAAATAGAAGGGGAAGGGGATAAGAAAAGGTGGAGGAGATAGAAGGGAGCACAGATTAGGGGAAGGGGTATTCAGGATGCACACTGTTTTGGGTGGGGGGAGGGATGAGATGGGGAGAAAATTTGGAACTCAAAATTTTGTGGAAGTGAATGTTGAAAACTAACAATAAATTAATAGAGAAAAATACATCATTAAGAACTTTCAATTTGCATGAAAAAAATTGGGCTCAATGCCAAAAAAAAAAAAACTCACATTAAATTTACGGCAATTATGTGTTGCAGAGCACAATGACTCTTTGGAATTACTAAAAAAAATGCACAAAACAACTATAACTCTTTGTAAGATGTGATTGTCATAATTTGAGATAAACAACTTCAATAAAACATATTTTATATGCTATCTTATGATTATCATATCTGTAGGCTTCGCTACAATTTCATCAACCGTACCTCAGCTCTTCATTCTAAATTTCATTATATCTCTTGAGAAGATTAAATTGATTCTATATTAATTTCATTAATTCTCTTCATAGTTAATTGATTTTGTCTTATAGCTGCCTAAGTCATGGTTCTTTGTCTCTGAACTTTGTGCAAAAATTCAGATGAGTTGGAACAAGTTAAGTTTCAAAATCCAGTCACTGTCCTATTCTTTCATGAAGGAAATCTGCTATCCTTGAGGGATTCAGATAGACACCAGGGAGTTTGGTCTAGTTTCTTTATACCATTGAACTATCCTTCAAGAACGTCTTCTTTGCTATCCAAAGAAATCTGATCCTCCACTGCCTTTAACCTTGCTGGTGGATTCCAATGATGAACTTGTCTTAGTCACAGGAGAGAAGGAAGGATCTTATGCTAAGTCCTCATTCTAACTTCCAACTAACCATATTATTACCCCCTCCCTAGCCCTGAAATCAATCATGTTTTCCTCACTCCCATGATACTGTCAACTCTGTAAAATGTTGTATTATTTCCTCATCTTCCCTATTCTGTTCTTTTTTCTATGCTTATAAAAAGGAGCTATATCTTGATTTAGGAGCCTTTAGGCTAAACAAGGCAGTCATTAAACCCACTTTATTTTCAGGTTTGGATTATGAAATCTTAATGAATACATTGTAAATATGTCTTTTTAGTGATTGAAACTTGCCATAACTAGTCATCTATTTAAAAGAGTTAAAAAGAAGAAAAGAATTCAAATTAATAAAAATTCAAAACAGAACTTTTGGTTTTAACAAAAAAAATGGAAACAAAGTGAGTCCGCATCTACTAAAGAATGGTTAAATAAATTATGGTCAAAAGAAATGATGACTCTCATGGTTTCAGAGAAACTTGGGAAGACTTGTGTGACTTGATGTAGATTGAAAGGAGCAGGACCCTGATAATAATTCAAGGGTAAACATCTTTGAGTGACTTCAGAATTCTAATCATTCAGTGATCAATGTAGTGATAAATCAATTAGTTGACAGACATTTGTTAATCATATGTAAGGCCTTACACTACGGACACAAATACAAAGAGACAAAGAGTGAGATAATCCTCATTCAAATTGCTTACATTCTAACAGGGGATGCACATACACAAACATGTATGTATACACATATGTATATGTGTACATTATATGTATGTGTTTATATAGTATGTATATGTATCATGTAGCATCAATATGAAGTAAATGAATACAAAGAAGTTCAATACAAATTAGTTTGGGAGGAAAAAAGAGTATCAGTGGAGAAGAGCAGGGAAGATTTTGGCTTTCAGGAAAAGATAGACTTTAAGTATCCTGTCTTCAGAGGACTGGTGATCAAGCTTAACACTTTCCTCTTACCAGAGATCTAATAGACTAGGGGTATAGAATGAGACATGCATTTTCAGATATGGCTAATTTTATAATCTTTTTTTTTGGCAGATAATTGGTGCAGAGGATATAGCAGAGGACTTGGAGTCAGGAAGATCTGAGTTCAAATTCTGTCAGACACTTACTAACTGAAAGACTCAGGGCAAGTCCTTTAAATTATCTTTGCCTCGGTTTTCCCATTTGTAAAATGGAAATAAAAATAATATCTATTTCCTAGGGTTGTTGGGAAGAGTTAAAATATAGAAAGTGTGTTGTAAACCATAAAGTTATATAAATGTTATTATTGTTATTGTTGTTATTTTAGTTCACTATGCTTATTTGCTACAAGGGGAGGCTCTCATTTGGGAGGTGGAGGGTGAACTAGTGGATAGGAATTGAGATTTCTTTTTAAAATAAGAAACAAAAGAGCAACTGTAAAATAATTTTTTTAAATACACAGAAAAATAAAGAAATACATCTTCAGAAGGTGATAAAAATAATTGACCATGCTAATTTGAAAATATGTTTTCAAAAAACTTTTTATATAGTACAAGTTCATAATTTCACATCCTTTTTAGATAGTGATTTTTTTCTTAAAAAAATCACAGCTCATATAATTCAATAGTGAATATTATGTCTTCTGATTGTTCTGGTAAGGGCAAAAAAGCACATTGTAAATTTTACAAGAACAACAAAAATAATAGCTATCATTTATATAATGCACACCATGTGCCAGATGTGGTGTAGGGTATATTCAGGGCATTCATGGATGTCGAGTATCTCACACCAGAGCTATGAGAGCAGCTGAGCTTTTCTGAGAGATGATTTCCACTTTCGGTGTCTATCTGATTCATCCAACTCTCACCCATGGCTCCAAGAAGCAGTAGTATGAGCAGTGGCCACAGCCTGGTAAACCATTTCAGCAGATAGCAAAACCAGGTTGAGGGAAACTCAAACTCTTTGGTGAGTTTGTGAGATGTCTAACCCAAGAATGTGAAGAATTCCTCTGGCAGAATGGGCAGATGACAACAATTTGTTCCAATGCCCATGGAGGCAGCAGAAGCAGGTGTCGTGGAGTGCTTAGAGCTCAGTTAGACATTGAAGATGCCAAAGTCAACCACTGCATTCTGAGCCATCACCAGTCATCTTGACTTTATCTTGCCACTGGATTCTGACGGCTCTGGAAGAGAGAGTGAGGCCAATGATTTTGCACAACTCTGCCTCACTTAAATTCAACTTATATGTGAATCAAAAGACATCACCCATATATTTGTATTTTCCTCAAAGTCCTGTGGTGACAGCAAGGGATGAAGCAATAGATGCAGATACACTGGATGATGTATTCACAACCTTGCAAACAGGTGGCCCAGACCATACAATTATCTTCTTACTGGAATGAAGGAGCAATGGATTTGGCAGCACCCTGGGTGTGTGAGCAGTCTTTTTGAAGGACTTCACTGCTCACCTCTTGGCATGAGAAAGGGGTAGAAAAGGTGCCCTAAACATTGTGTGCTTCACTCTACACTGGCCTGTTTACCTTGGTAGGCAGGTATCACACTCTGAGGTCAAAACACAAAAAAATAATGTACAAAAAATTTTGCAAAGATTATTCCACTTACCACTGGTACATGGAATTTGCATATGCTTGAGGACAACATGAAATTTAGTAGATCTGGAAGACAAACAGCTCTTGTTGCGAGAGCACTCAGGTGGCAAATGAAGGCTTTTTAGTGTGATGTTTTCAGTAATATTGTCAGATGATTTCAAAGAGAATAATAACAGCATCAATGTCAACTACCACACTGACAGTATTTTTTTTTAACTTGAAAAGACTATAAGCTAAGACTAAAGTGGAGGGAGAGTTGGTACATGCTTTCTTGTTTGAAGATGATTGTCCACTCAACACGGCCTCTGAGGCTGAGCTGCAACAAAGGATGGATCGATTCTCTGCTGCTTGTGCTAATTTTTGCCTAAAATTTATACGAAGAAAATATAGGCTCTTCACTATCCATCTCCACAGCATCTGTACATGGTACCATCACTTACAGCAAATAGGGAAATACTGAATGCTGTGAATGACTTCACTTACCTTGGCAGTATACTTCCTTGGAATGTACACATAGATGATGAAGTTGAAGCACACATTGCCAGAGATGCTGATGAGTTGCAATGTTAATTGGTTGATATTCATATCAATGGTATAATATATATAAAAATTATATCTGTGTGCACATGTGCATATGCATGTGTGCATGTGTCTGAGTGACAGTATTGTGTAGTGGATCTAAGGCCAGGCTGGAATGATGAAAACCTGGGTTAAAGCTCTACCTTTGACATACACTAGTTGTATGACAATAGGCAAATAAATTATTTTCCCTCGGCCTCATTCTCCTCACCTAGATGACAAGTGTATTTTATCATATGCACTGTCAACTTTTTAAATGGTAGATATATTTTTCTAAGCTCCAATGATCTCAATGACTCAAGCTACTCTCTACATATATGATTCAGATGACTTGTTCCTCTAATGGTCAGCATCATAGGAAGAAATTTCTAATTGAGAGTTCCTGAAAACAATAAAATCATAGGTCCAGATTATATTATACTGTACGTTACACTATATTATGTTATATTGTATGGTACTGTGATGTATTGTACTCCATTGTGTTATATTATATATCATTGCATTGCATAAGGGACAGGGAGGTGGCATGTTGGATAGAACATTAGGCTTGGAGTCAGGAAGAACTGACTTCAAATCTGGCCTCAGACATTTACTAGCTGTGTTACCCTGGGCAAGTCACTTAACCCTGTTTGCCTCAATTTTTCATTAATAAAATGTTCTGGAAAAGTGAATGGAAAAATCACTTCAGTGTCTTCGACAGGAAAACCCAGAATGAGGTCATGAAAAGTCAGACATGACTGAAATGACTGCCCAACAAGAAATGTCATATGTCATATCAATCATGTCATATCTTATATTCAAAGATATGTCTTGGGAGAAAATTTCCTACACACGTTTATGTATTTGCATAAATGTAACATAAAATCATCTTCAATGTACAATCCAAGTCATTCTTCATGTTGTGATTATAATCCTCATGGTCTTAGTCATTGTCTACAAATATATAGATTGTAAACTATAACATAAGCATAGTATCTTCGAAAATAATTTTTAAATGGTCATCACTGCCTATAGGACTTAAAGAAAGTCAACATGAGAAATCCTCTATATTTAAAATAGTATTTCCTTTTCAAACATGCTGCCACTGTTTTATTCTGTTTCATAACAGAATATATATACTTCAATTAGAATTAGAGTTTCTATACCACAACTTTCAACTATATGTGTGTATTCATGTGTGTATATATGTGTGTATACATGTTTGTGTTCATTAATACATAGCTACACTTAAAACAACAAAAACTGTAGAAATACATAAAATCCTCCTCACCCTAACAAAGTTCATTTTTTGCTTATATTTTGTCAAAAAAAAGTGGTAGAGCTAGAAATATAAATGCAAAGCAGGTCTGATTAGCAAAAATGTATTTTCTTCTCAGTCCTATTAAGCAGCTGATCTAACATTGGCAGATTTCTGTCAGAAAATGACCATTAACCTTTCCTCTATGAACCAAAGACCTTCCAAGGAAATGGGGGGGAGATATACTGATTCTTCAATCTCTCTCTCTGTCACTGTCTCTCTGCCTCTGTCTCTCTCTTACTCTCTGTCTCTGTACGTGTGTGTATGTGTATGTAATAAATCCTCTTTATATACAAACATATAGGCACAAACATGCATCATCTGGATGACTGATTTAATTAATTCTCTTTACAAATATAGTCAGGTACCTGTTGTACATCTTACGGCTTTAGAAGATTTCCTAGAGGTACTAACAGGTTGAGTGACTCTTTGCCAGGGTCTTGCAGCCAATATATTTCAGAGGCAGGATTGGAACCAAGGTTTTGACTGTGAGTCAGGCTCTTTATCCACTATTCCAGGCTGCCTCTCAGGGGAATATATTTCTCTAAGTTCTGTGGGAAATAACCCTATGTACAACTTTCAAAGGCTTAGATAACTGTTACTATTTTAAACAGCTTTCTACATAAAGGAATACAAGGACAAAGTCCCGATGCTCGAGAGAAGAAAATGCCTTTTAAAAAGTAACAAAAAAAAAAGAAAGCTGTTTGAAAGCTATACAGTTTCTACAAAGAAGCCTCCTATAGCCCTTTGAGAAGGCAAAAGGGACTTTTAAGTGCTACATTTTTACTCTTTTTAACTTGCAGCTATATTTTTTGCTTCACAGTGCACTTCCCCACATGCAAGGCTTTATTTTTATACGTATTAGGAATCTACTCTTAGAATCCTAGCTAATCATTGTCATTAGGAGTATCACCACTAAATGAGGACAGGAAAAGAAGAATATTAGGCATCATGCAAATATTGAAATATAAAATCATTATATTAAAAAGAACATGCCAATAAATATCGCCTACACAGGAAATTACAGAAAAATCATGACTTCCATGTTATAAACAGAAATATTCTTGTGTTATAAAACACTCTCATTCAACTCATCATCAAAAATATTTCTGAAGTGTCTACCTCCATGTGGTGCCAGAACTATTTGCTGTGAAAAAAGAAAGACATTCACATGCTCCTTTGTTTTTGCAGCTAAAGATCTAAAACTGAATGTACATCTCATCAAATACCTGGATTAACACCAAGAACATATAAACTAATTATAAATGTGTATAATTATAGATGAAATGCATAGACACATAGATGTTGCTCATTTCCTCCCATTTTTAATAAAGGCAACATCATACACACAATATACAATTAATTTAGATATATGAAGGTAATGTTATATATTTATATATTGATATTGAGAGTCAGGTGCCTTGGTTGATTAGAGCTAAGGGAAATTTTTGTCTAAAAAAGTAGTAATAGAGAAAATGTGACAAGGGTGGTGAAAACAAATAGGTAAATGAAATTCCACTTCTTTACGTGTGAGTGTACTTGATTACCTATATATGTGCCATGATTTTGTGAGTGTTGGGGTAGACCCCTTCTCATTCTGAAATTTTCCTCCCTCTGTTGTGTAATGTCTCAGATTTTGTCATTAGAATTGCATTCCTTCAACTTTAATCTTTGATCACTGGCAATATTCAGCAGGGTTACATTTTAAGTCTCATCAATCATTCACATTTTAGTGTTTATTGATGTTAAAGCTTTTCCTTGTAGCAAGTTTTATTAAGAGATTGCCACAAGAAATCAGAGGAAAACTGAGAGTCTGAGAAGGTAGAAAAGGTAGTTGCAGGATTGGGAGGAGGTCAGGTATTCTGGAATTAAACTATGTATGTTTTAATAATTTCAATAATTTGATAAACATTTATTCATTACTATGTGCCAGACACTGTAATAAAGACTGGGGATACAAATAAGAAAAAGATAGGCCCAGTTTTCAAGAAGCTTACAAATTGGTAAGAGAAGACAATGTAAAAAAGGAGGCAGGAAAGGAAGAAAATGCCAGAGAGTACCTGGTTTGGACGCATCTGTTTCTATGGAGTTGATACCAGGCAGAAAAATATTACAAAGTAGAGGGAGCTCAAAGTTAAATTTCTGTCATACATAAAGGAAGAAACTAGAAGGAGTTTAGTATTGCACTCTGCAGTCCTCTTCTGAAAGGGGAAAGGAGGTTGAAGGTGTCCAGGTTTGAATTCAAAACATAGTGATGAACTTAAAAGAGCTAGTGAGGTGACTCAGAGGATAGAACACTGGGCCTGGCTGGGCATCACAGCAACTTGCTGCTCAGTTTTTATTTTTGTTTTTTTTTAATTAGCAAAGATACTGCATATCTTTGGTTTGCCATTTCCTTCTCCGGCTCATTTTACAGGTGAGGAACTGAGACAAATAGGGTTTAGTAACTTGCCAAGATCAAACAGCTACTAAGTATCTGAGGCCAGATTTGAACTCAGGAAAAGGAGTCTTCCTGACTCCAGACTTGGTGCTCTGCTCACTATGTCACCTAGCTGGATCCTAGGATCAAGGGAGACCTGAGTTCAAATTTGTCCTTTTTTGTCCTTTGTCCAAATTTGTCCTTCTTATTAGCTGTGTGACCCTATGCAAATTACTTATGCACTGTTTACCTTAAAACACTAGAGAAGGAAATAGCAAACCACTCCAGTAACCTTGCTAAGAAAACTTATAGGAGAGTATAATAATGAGACTAGATGTGAGGAGCTCATCCTGTGAAGGGAATCTTTCTCTGTGGAGTTGAAAATAGATACAGTAATAGACATAATTTTACTGCTTTGGCTAGGATTGGTGATGTTTCTCCTGTGACTGAACCTCATTTTGAAGTACAGGGGACAGCGAGGTGGCATGGTGGATATAGCAACTGAGGTCAGGAAGATCAAAGCTCAAATTTGGCCTGAGATACTTACTAGCTGTGTGATCCTGGGCAAATCACTTAATTCCATTTTCCTCAGTTTCCTCATCTGTCAAATGAGCTGGAGAAGGAAATGGCAAAACACTCCAATATCTCTGCCAAGAAAACCCAAAATGGGGTCACAAAGAGTCAGACATGATTGCACAACAACAGAGCCATTGTATATGTGATGTTAAAATATTTAACCTTAAAATCTTAGTTTATACATAAAAGCTTTTTAAACATTTTATTCTATAGAGTATGTGTATGAAAGCATAATTTGACTTATTGATACAGGGTGATCAACAATCTTAAGCATTTTGGGTTAGGAAAATCATACTAAGTTGACTTTAAATACATGTCTAAATATTAGATAAATGACACATTCTTAAGTATTGTTAAAAAACTAATTTAGGACTCTGGACAAAAATATCTTTTTAATAAAGATATCTTTAAAGGCATAATTTAATGTTTAGAAGTCTTATCTTTCATACTCAACTATGAGTATGAATATATATTTATCCTATATGAATTCATTTGATGCTAATGAACTCCAGGAATAATTATCAGGGATATGAAAATGAAAGTAAATTACCATGAAGGGGATATATAGAAGCATCTCCAAATGAACTAATGCACCCAAATGACTTAGTCAACCTTTTGACTTTACTTTTAACCATATATTTGGGGTAATAGCTAAATTAGTTTTTATTCTCCAATTAAAGTAAATCATTCAGAAGAGTTGATGGATGTAGAAAGATCAATGACTTTAAAAATCATTCTTATTTAAAGATTGCATTTTAATTTGCCATTAGGAAGTTTATGTGCATATGCCCATGTGTTTTTAAACAAACAAAAATATAACTTCTAATTTTGTAAAACTCCCTAGTTCTCTTCATATTGACTGTTTTGTACATGCCTAACTTAATTTCATTAAAGTCTGCATTGAAAAAAATTGTTTTTATTGATATATTTTGTTTTATACCCCATAGATTTCCAAATATACTCCTGCCTCTTTTATCCAGAGAATGCTTATTTTTAACTATAATTTTATATGAAAAACAAAAAAAATCACAATATAAAAATTAATCAGTGCATAAATTGTTTCTGGTAATACATGACACCTTTCTGATTCACAGGACAACCATAATCAAAGCTAGGGTGTGATGGCAGTGAGAAACATGTATGGAATAAATGTGTCAACTCACAACTTCTTACTGTAAAAGGTCTATCAACCCTGTTTCTCTTTGTAGAGCTCTCATGAAGTACCCTTAGCTATAGCATCTTAGCTTGGTAGGTGTTGCTCAACTAGGTGTTCAGGACTTGTTTCTCTTCTAACCTTGACTCTTGATTACCAGGGTTAACTTCTTAAAGATGATTCCTCCCACACATTACTGCCTATTTCTACATGTGTCTACCTAAGTGTGTGACTGCCCTCCACTGAATGCAATGTAGTCTACTGGTTCAGTAGCTGCCTTTCAAAGCTTCATAATCAACTTGGATGGGGACAAGGATGGAATGGAGAAAGTTCATTTTCCCACCCTCATGGAATGCACTATCCAGTGTAGTTTCTACTTCTAAAAAATATCTCCAAATCTCACACTTCAACTTCTAAAATTCATCCAAGATTTAGCTGATTAAAAACTCCTAGATTTTTTTCCCCTTAGCCAAAGACAAGGAGGCAATGAGAAAGATGTTCATACCTCATAACTGGTTCAAGGCATAGACACATTATTTAGAGTTAGTTAAATATTTCACTGAAACTTTGTGATTACATTCTTGACCTTACATTCTTGCCACTTCATCATCTGAGGTGGGGGACATGGTTTATATATGTATAACATATAGATAGAAGGATAGTGCAATAGATAATGATAGATGAGAGTTATGAAAGAAAAAATGGGGGGCAGTAATATTAATATGTGCAATAGTTTATAAGATGTAATTCTCAAGTACACTCTCATCTTGCATCCTTAAGATCTATATAGCTTAGCAAATAGAGTACTGGAAGACAAGAGGTCAGTTCTTTCCTGAGACACCAACATATTCTATGATCATTGGCAAGGCCCTTAACCTCTCTCAGCCTCATCTTCCCCATCTGTAAATAGGAGATCATAATAGCACAAAAATCACATGGTTATTGTGATGATTAAATTAAAAATTATGTAAAATTAAATTATTAAAATAAAAATGAGTAAAATGATATATGTGAAGTTTTTTGTTTTTTTTTTACAGAAATTAAGATGTGATATAAATGTTGGCTTTTATTATTAGAAACCAGAATCATCAAAAGGTTATATGATATCATCTCTGTCCCACTTAGTTTTATGATCAAAATATAAAACGGGGACAACTATCTATGTGGTGTACTATATAGAGTGCCCAGCCTAGAGTCAGGAAGACTTATCTTCATGAGTTCAAATCTAACCTCTGACACTTATTAGTTGTGTGACCCTGGGCAAGTTACTTTACCCTGTTTGTCTTGTTACTTCATCTGTAATAATGAGCTGGAGAAAGAAATGATAAACCATTCTATTATGTTTGCCAAGAAAACCCCAAATCAAGTCATGAAGAGTTGGACATGACTGAAACAACTGAAAAAGAACAAAAAGAAATATAAAACAGTCATAATCTAGAGAATAAATTAAATCCTGAGTACTACTTCTCCAAGTACACATACTCTTCCTCTTCTCTGAACTGCACTCCCACCACCCCCTCACCCCCACCACACACACACATACCCAGGGTGAGAAAAGGAAAAACAAAAACAAAAACAACCTAAAATTTCAAGTACACACACACACACAAACACACACACACACACACACACACACACACACACATATATATATATATATATATGTATACTTGAATGTTTACAAAGGGCTTTGTACTTCAAAACAACACTGGGAGGTAAGTGCTATTCTTGTACCATTTTACAGGTGGGTGAAAGTGATAAAATAAAGGTTAAATGATTTGTCCAGGTTTATACAGCTAGTATCTCATGCTGGATTTGAACTCACTGTGTCCAGTGCCTCCTTATGGAAAAAACATGGTAGGGTTATGATTTTAATATTTCATGTGGTCATTTGCCTCTTTGGTTAGAACAGAACCTTTTTTTTTCTATTTCAATGTAGATAAGATGAAGAAAAATCAAAATGTATTACATAGACTTTAAGAGGGAAATAGAAGAGTGACACTGGTCCTCCTTTGGTGGCCTATAATGTGGTCTCACCATCATAAGTGACAGGAATGTGAAATAAATGGGTCCTGACCAGTTTTTTTAAAGTATATTTGTTTTTCTAATTTGACACTGCTAGGTCTTATGTGATTCTAATTGTGGTACCACCATATGTAACTTTTTTTTTCCTAGTTGCTCTTAATATTTTGTCCTTTAGTTGGGGGTTTCAGAATTTGACTATAATATTCCTGTGAGTTCTCCTTGTAGAATCTCTTTCAGGTGGTGATAGATGGATTTTTTTTCTTTTCCTACTTTCCCTTCTTGTTCTAGTTCTTCAGGACAATTTTCTTTAATTATTTCTTGTATTATTGTATCAAAAATTTTTTTTTTGATTATAACTTTCAGGTAGTCCAATTATTTGTATATTTTCTCCTCTTGATTTGTTCTCCACATCAGTTGTTGTTCTTATGAGATGTTTCACATTGTCTTCTTTTTTTCTTTCATTTTTTATATTTAGGTTTTTTTTATTACTTCATCTCTTATAACTTCACTGGCTTCTCCTTGCCCAGTTCTGATTTTCAATTATATTTTCTTCCTTAAAATTCTGAATCTCTTTTTCTAATTGGTTGACTTTCTTTTCATAATCTTCTTGTTTTTCTTGGATTATTCTTATTTTTTTTTAGTTTTTTTCCTCAATCTTTCTCATTTGATTTTTAAGTCTTTTTTAAGTTCTTCAATGAATTCTTTTTGGGCAGGTGACCATTTGACATTACCCTTTGGGGCAGAATAGTGTTTCTTTGCTTCAGTATCTTCCTCTGAAGATGAACTCCTGTCTATTCCTATAATAGCTCTCTATGGTTGGATTCTTTCTCCTTTGCCTGTGCATTTTTTTTTTGTAATAGTTTAGTTTTTTATAATCACCCTTAGTCCTGGGATATGGGGAATGGTGCCTCTGGCCTCTGATCCTCTTCAGTTCTCCCCTTTGACCTTGAACTAAAACCAAGACCTCCAGCCTCCTGTAAGTGTCCACAGCCAGTGGTGTCCTGGCCCCATGGCTTCTGCACTCACCTGGTACATGGCTGGTTCCTTCTTGCCCCAGGCCAAGTCTCTGCAACACAAATTGGTCTGGCATTCCTTATCAGCAGAGGTTCCTTAGATCTCCCTAGGTTCAGACACCTAACTACCCTCACTGTCCCAGGTGTGGCTAGCAGCCTCTGAAACCAATTAACCTTGGTTGTTTAAGTGGTCCCTAGCGAGGAGGTGTTTACTCTTCACTAGGAGGAAATCTCATCCTGGGATTTTTCTTCAGATCTTCTCCAATTGTCCCAGGAGGACCTTTGTTCTGCCCCTACTCTTACTTATTTTCACCACTGTATGTTTGCCCAGAGGTGTTATTTTATTTCTTTTATGGAAGAAAACCTTTAAAGCTTGAAATTTTCTGACTTACTCTGCCATCTTCCCAGAATTCTCTCCAATTTTTTTTTTCTAAATAGCATGCTGTGAGGCATAGTTAAAAATATAAATCCTTAGAGAGTAAGTATTTAGAACTTCATTCTGGACAGATTTGATGATTTGTGTGTTTAATGTAGAAATACATTCACTAATACTGTATCATTCTTATCAAAATCTGCATTTTGTATTAAATCATACTGCTTTGTACAGTCATTTGTAGTTAATCCTTAAGATTACTTTAGGATAGAATATATCTTTATGAAATTTAGTTTGATCCGCAATAAATATGCTTATAGATGTTTGGAAATGGAAGGACGTTATTTGCCATGAAACAGTCTTCAATTTTTAAATTAATTTAAAACCTTTCTGATAAATCTGGTAATGTTTTCTTTTAAAAATCTCTATTGTACCAATCAATACTTTTCTTTAGAGTGCTGCATTAGTCCAAGGAAGTATCTTTTATGTATGCAGAAATTTTCCTTATTTTGTGTTTGGTGTTTGTGTGTCTGTGTCTGTGTGTCTGTGTGTGTCTATGCATAATAAACATGACTTCAAATCCAAATCTTAGTAAGTCTGAGGCTAGAGCTCCATTTTTTGTGAGGCTGTGCACACTGGGAGTTTTCTACAGCAGTAAAATTATAGTTTTAGTGAAACAGTTGGAAAACCTCTTTGTAAGGTCATTGGGGGAGCTTCATATTAGCTTTCAGTCAAGTCAAAAGCAACTAGTCTCAGGTTCCTTTCTGAACTCCTATTTCTTGGTCAGACTACTACTCTATAGCAAGCACTTGCTCAGAATGATACAAAATCAACTTGTCTTTATTTGGAAAGAAAACTCCTTAGACAAGTATAGACAATAAGTAAGGTTCAAATAAAGCAGAAACTTAAAAAGGTGGTGATCTCAGTTTTCTGGATATTCAAGACACAGGGGAGAGTAAATGGAGAAAGGATAACTTTACCATATTCCACACATGGCAAGCAGGTATATCCAGGCAAACAGCAACTTCTATGCTACTATAGACCCTGAAGAGGACCAGTGAACCAGATAAGGATCCAACTGCTCATAATTATATTCAGTTCAGGGTAGCTATTCCTTCCAATGGCTAATTGATTAACTTCTGGTGAATGCATTCACCTTGCCTTTCTATCCTCTTCACCATAAAGAGAACTCCTAGTGTGTAAATTAGCACCACTTCTTTAATTTACAATCTTAGAGAACTTCTGAGGCACTGAGAGGCTTTCTTGATTTGCAATTTCACTCCTCATTCACTATGCCATGGTGCCTCATAGATAAATTTATAATATTGTCTTTTTTTATTATATATATTTGCATATTTCCAATAATAAAAAAATCACTTAGTGAATTTAGTACATAGTACAATATGTGCTAGAAAGAAGAAAGACTAATCTGTCTTTGTGAGTTACAGAAATCTAAATAAAGGACATATTCAGTTACTACGACCAAGGAACAATATTTGCAGAAATTTTACATATGTAGGAAGACAGGTTTATATACAACTACAGAAAAAAAAAATCATGGAAATTTTCTCCTCACCACCTCCTCCCACTTTCTAGAATTTGCAAAGACTTTCACTGTAATTTAGAATAAAACATCTTACTACTAATTTTCCATCCCTAAGAACTAAAATTATTATAGTACCATATATATGTACTTCATTCAATACTTTCTGGTTTTACTTCTGATGTGTTATCAGTGTTCTGCCCTACTATCCCTTAGTTATTTTGTAAAGGGCTTAAAGGAGGAGTAAGTGAAGATAGAGTTCAAATATTTATTATGGCTACAGAGACATATTGCCTATAACTATAGGCAATGATGGATCATTGATCTGAGCTACTATTTTCATTTGCTCTTGGCTTCTTAATTTGTAAAATCTGCAGTAGTCCCACAGTTAGATGATGATGGTGACGAAGATGATGGCTAGCATTTATATTATACCTAGTATATGCCAAGAATTTTGCGAGGTGATTTACAAATATTATCTCATTTGGTTACTATTATTATACAAATTATACAGTTGAGGAACTGAAATAAACCAAAGTTAAGTGACTTGTTCAAAGTCACATAGTTAATAACTGAGGTCACATTTGAACTCATGTCTTCCTGACTCCAGGCCCAACACTTTATCCATCTGGCCACCTAAATACCTTCATCTTTACCAACCTTAATATGATAAGATTGGTACCAGAACCAATGAGTCATCTATCTCAACCAATACCTGCCTAAGAATCTACCCTGTAACACATCCAACCAATTCTTATCTAACCAGGCTTTGTATTAAGGCCTCTAATGAGAGGGAATCCACTCAGGCAAGAGATTCCACTTTGTGATATCTATGAGATTCAGGAAGTATATGTTGAATATAATTCTAGGTACGCGTCATTGTGACATCAGAGTTCTTTCACCATCTCATATTGCAAAGTATGGTATTTGACTTGAGATCATGAAAATCCTGACTAATAGTGAACACACACACACACACACACACACACACACACACATACAGATAGAAGACAGTGGATAGAGTAACAGGCCTCAAGAAGACTCATCTTCCTGAATTCAAATCTGGCCTCACATACTTATTGCCTGTGTGATCCTGGAAAAGTCATTTAATTCTATCTGCCTCATTTTCCTCATTTATAAAATGAACTGGAGAAGGAAATGGCAAATCACTGTTATTTTTGCCAACAAAATCCCAATCGGAGTCAAGAAGCATTGGACACTACTGAAAAATTACTGAACATACACACATATGTGTATATATGTATGTATGTGTGTGTGTGTGTATGTGTGTGTAAGCCAAGATTATCTCCATTAAAAAATTTCCCTCAGTTGCCTCATAACCAATTCTAGGATCTTAATGGCTATGTCAGTCAGAATTATAACTAGAGATTTTTTCACTTGGGACAAAAACCAATAATCACTCCCAGGGCAATTTTTATACAGTGCACTTTCATTTGGGGTGAAGGAAGAAAAGGAAAGACAAGACCTAGTGCAAAAGAGTCAGATCTGCTGGGACACTAACACACAGCAACTACTATGGAGGAAGCAGAGCTTGACAGGGAAAGAGATCACTTCAATGTGTAATCTGGGAACATTTTTTTATCTTTTTTTTTATGGGTGGTAGGCCTGTTAATTTTTAAGCTTCAGAAAAACTGCAAGCAAGAGAGCTGGAACCCACTAAATCTCATGTCCTGGGACAAAGTTCCAGTTACTTTGTCTTAGTTCTCTTCTGCCAAAAGACCAGACCTCTGAGAGGATATACCATGGTGAATATACTTCAAATACATGCCCTTGAAAAATTGTGTCTATTGTCTAAGAATGAGCCTACCTAAAATCAAAGAAGCTTTCTCATCATCAGAAAGTAAACTAAGCAGTAAGGAATTTATTTTGGCCATGGTAAATCATGAAACCATCTTCAAAGGCACGGAAGGGATTAGTGATGGGATTATGCACACTGATATAATTACAGATCTGCAAGTATTTTGTATTCAGTGGCAAAAAATAAAAGGAAATAGAGGGAAGATATGTGGTACATTCTATTAAAATATCAGTAAAATGACAAACAGAATAGGATTTGTAAGATATGGAACAGAGAAGATAATAGTCCTTTCTTTTTAGTTTTCAAGTTCATGATTAGTCTGGGGAGAACATTTTGGTTTGGGAATTTATATACTCAGCAATTCATTGGTCAGTGTATTTATTGGACAAGGAAGACTATTTCCTCTATTGCTAAATTATTCAACAAGCATGTGCTAGGTGATTACTATGTGCCAGGTGAATCTCTTGACCCAGGCAAGTCACAAAAACAAATTAAAATCCCAGGGATGAACTCTATATTGGTTGAGAACATTCCTTAGTGATGGGAGCTCTCTCTGATGAAATCAAAGGTCTAATCAAAAAATAAAATAAAAAATTATCAGTACTAAGTCTGAGCTGGTAAATACAAGTTGGACTGGTGTAGGCCCAGACCCCCACTGCCCTGAATGATACTGTGTAAGACATTACAGGAAAAAAAAGGAAATGAAGGAAGAAAGGAAAAGGGGAAAGAGGAAGGAAGGAAGAATGAAAGGTGGTAGGGAATGAGCAAGGGAAAGAGACAAAGAAGAAAAAGAGAGAAAAAGAAAGAGGAGAGGGAGGGAGGGAGGAGGAGAGAGACAGAGAGAGAGAGAGAGAGAGAGAGAGAGAGAGAGAAAGAGAGATATCATCACTGCCCTCCTAGAGTTTACATTCAACTTTTTGTGTAGAGACACAATTAATTTTTCTGAATCTATTGATACCATGATTTTTTTTTACTTTTGTTATCGATCTAATCAATATGTAATCAATTATGTTAATAGTTTTCCTCATGTTAAACCATTCCTGCAATCCTGCTATAAATCTCACTTGATCCTAATGTGTAATCTCTGTAATATACTGTAATCTTTTCACTACTATTTTCTTTAGGATTTTTCATCCGTATTCATTAATGAAATTGGTCTGTAATTTTCTTTTCTAATTATTTTTTTTCTTAAGTCCAACCTCTAGTTTGTTAATTCAACTTTTACTCTCAATTTTATTAGTCTCACTTTTAATTCTTAGGCTTTCATTTGTTTTTAGTGATGTGTTCTTTTATTTTCAGTACATCATCTTCCTTTTTGTCAGTATAGCAAAGATTTTGGGATCTGGAAGCTAATTACATTCACTTTTATGTCACCTTCAGCTTAGTACTTGATTCATGCTCATATTAAATCTTATCATTGTGAGTTTTAGGGTAAGAGAGGGATAGGTGTGTGCATAGCCTCATGAATCACTAAAATTTAAATATATCTCTTAATCAACAAAATTCAGAATACCACCTCATTTAAAAATATTTATTGATTAAACTAAAGAAACCTCTTCTCCCAATGTTAGTTACTCATACCTCACTATGTATTAAAGACCTTTAATATCCTAGAATTAGATAAATAAGTTAGTGATTATACAATTTATTGGCAATGAAATCAATCATACTATGAGAAAGAACACAAGTAGAGCCACCTCAAACCTTCCCTATAAAATTTAGATAACTTCTCATCACTTCTGAGCACATGCCATTTTGCTTAAGATGAAAAAAAAACTCTCAAAAACCACCTTCATCCTCTTTATAAGATCATTCAAATATTTTTTAAATGAATGAGTTCCCTTAATTCTATTTCTCTGAATACTATTAAGCCCTTTCTCATTCAAAATAAGGAAAAATCACCTTGGGATACATCAACTCCACATTAATATTAAATATAATGTATATATTATAAAGCATAAAGCATATAAAGCATTAGAAGCAATTGACTATTTTAAATCATTTTTGACTACATCCACAATTTTTATAGTGCTCTGCTGTATAACTCCACCTGCTCTCATTATAATAATAAGGCATCTTCTGGGAATTATAAGTTATCCTTTATCATTCATTACTGTGTCACTTCTTGATCTGTATTGTTCTCACACTTCACCAGCCATATATTTTCTCTATCAAGCATCTATAGACAACTGAGGATAAAAAGACTAATTTAACAAACTAATGTCCATATATACTACTGACATATTGTCTGTAGGAAGATCTAGATTTTCAATCACATTTCCATCTGAAGATGATATAATTTCCTGAGTATCACATATGGTATTCACTCCTGTCTTCGTTATTACTAGCCTTGTTATAAAATGGCCTTCAAAATAGATCATCAACATCCACAATAGATTTCTCTGGTTGGTAGTATATGCCAGTTTTTTTTTTTCTTCTAACTAAATAATGATGCTACACTTCTCTGGAGAATAGACTCAAATATGCCCCAAGTGAAATTATTTGTCTTTTGACTTTTTCATGGACAAATAACTTCAAAACTAAGAACTCCAATTTATATAGAGAGCAGCACATAACACTGTGACTAAGTCCTCTGTTGATGAAAGCATTAGTTTCTGTACTGCTTTGTGATTACACTTATTCTTTTGGTACTATAATGCTTTACAATCTAGCATTTATATGTCAAATAAAAGGCTTGTCTGAATATGCATGAGACAAAACTATTGCATTATAAGATAATCAAGAGATCATTAAAAACTCACTTTAAAAAAAAATTCTCCAACATTCTTTGAGTAAGTTCAAAAGGTGTAGGGTCTATTGACCTGTGTTGATCTTCTATTTTTAGTTCTCCTAATAATATCTCTATGAATAATAGCATTCATTTTCTTGGTAACATGAATATAATTCAATATAAATTTCCTTTGGTAAACTCTAATCTCAGAAAAGTTGAAAGATGTCATAGATTCTTTGAAGACATATCCACTTAAAGAATGTTTCTATTTTTGGAGAGAAGTATTCCCTTATTATTGAGATTATGCAAAATTGACGATTCTTAATGATTTTGAACTAGCTTTCTCTAGTCATTCTAATAATTATAAGGTTCCTTCTTTGTATTATTCCAGTGACTTTTCAAAAACAATGACGTTATCTAAGTATTCTGAGTTATTCACATCTCCAACTACTTTCTCTATCTTAAGCTATTGGAAAGTGGCAGGTGCCCAAAAATTACTTTAAACCATGTACTTCAGTGAAAAAAAAATCCACTGGAGCAGATGAAGGATAATTCCTCCGTTTTTTTTTTCCTACTGTAAAAATTTAGTAATTAACATTGTCTAAAGACAAAATGGTAAGCATTCAGATACCTTACAGACAATTTAGGAAACCTTGAGCTCTTCACTAATTTTGTACTGATGCAATTATTTTATTCAGAATCAGATAATTCACCATCTTCTTACCTTCTAAATCTCTTTAATACTATCAGTATAGAAAGTATTTATCTATCTATATCTATATCTATATTATCTATATATATCTATATCTATATTATCTATATCTATAGATATATATATCTATATATATATCTATATATATTATCAATATATATATCTATATATATCTATATCTATATTATCATTGCTTTTTACAGTTATCACGAAGACACTTTATTCTACAATTCCCACATATGTCTTTCTTTTCTGTTTCAGGTTTTTGTAAGTTTTATGAGCTTTTGTACATCCCTGGGCTACATAAAGGATGATACATGTGAATTTCATTTACTTAAGGTTTACATAGGTATTTATAGGGTATCTGGGCTCCTCTGAGCCCTAATGTCTTAATGTACTCGGTGACATATCCATTATAAAATTTCAAAAGTGAAGCCCAGTATTTCATTAAGGTGATTTCTGAGATCTTCCATCTAAGAAGACATTTTCCTAGATTGCTCTGAAAACATCAGGGAGTCACATGCATATATATCTATATCTATATCTATATAGATATAGATATATATAGATAGATATATATAGATATATATATATATAGATAGATAGATATACACACATACATACATACATATATATGTACATATACACACAAATATATACATATATACACATACATACACACATATATACATATACATACACACACACATATATTCCTTGAGCTACTTTCCACAAAACATCCCATTCATACAATGAAAATACACTTATTTTATTATGAATTCCTATTTCAATTGTCTCTTCCAATCTTCTGGCAGTGGAGAGTCAGTATAATAAAAAAATAATAATATCAACTTTAGTTTGAAACACTACTGCTTTCCTGATGTTTACTGCTACCCCCTTTTCTATTTTTCTACAAGGTTCTACACAGTCTGTATAGATAATTAAAATATGCAGATATCAGATGGCAGCTTTTTTTGCTGATAATATTCCATCAATATTTTAAGTCAGGCCTGGAATTAGATCCAATTAACGCTGATATTCAAACAATAATTGTAGATCTGGATATACCAGAGCCACAATATATATTTCCCATTGAAACAGACAAAAATTAATATTTAAATTAATTTTAATTTATTCCAAATAAGACTAACCAGCATCCCTCAGTCCACCAAGTATTTATGTTTTCATAAGTTGTAAAATTATCTTCTTAAATATTTTATAAAATATTTTCAATATTATAATTATTTTGCATCTAGAGTTTATTAAATTAGAGTATAACACATTTTCAATTTTCATCATGCTTCTGTAGAGAGACAAATGAGTCCAGATGGAATAAGCCCATGAAATTATGCCAATTGTTTTCAGGTTTTGGAAATACTTCCATCTCTAACACCATTTTCCTTTTCTGATGCTAATGCTTTAGATATCATCTTCTGTGTTATTGAAGCTGAATTCTCTTCATGAACACATTCATTCTGTTCATGAACCTTCAAACTGTTATTGTAACAGAAAATAGATTTGCTTTTTTGATCTTCTTTTGGTAGTGTATGTCCTTCCTGTTTTCATGACCCACATTTATCTTTTTCTATTACTTTTCCAGGGGCAGCAAGACAGCTCAGTAGATAGAGTGCCAGGCCTGTAGTGGGGGGAGGGGGGAAATTCATCTTCATGAGTTCAAATTTAGCCTCAGATACTTTCTATCTCAGTGACCATGGACAAGTAATTTAACTCAGTTTGCCTCAGTTTCCTCATCTGTAAAATGTGCTTAAGAGGGAAATATCAAATCACTCCACTATCTTTGTCAAGAAAACCTCAAATAGAGTCAAAAAAGTTGGACATGTCAAACGACTGAACAATATAATTACCTTTATATGTGAAATGAATTTATTCATTTATCTACTCCTTACCAGATTTTTTGTGAGCTTATTTGGATGAGTTTTCACTGGAAAATAATAAAATAAAAACAAGAAATAAGAAAATGGTCTTTTCACGCTGCTTAAATGATTATTTGTGACTAATCAACTTTGCACAATTTAATGACATTTTTAAAGTTATAAAAATATTAGGGCTAGTCTCAATTCAAGCAAACCATATAATCCTTCACTTATATTATTGTGCTCATGTCTGTATCATTAAAGAGGATCATGCCTCTGGCTACTATTCTGTATAAGCTGTTGTCTGTTCAAGAGAGGAATTTAGTGCTGACTCCCATTGTATTGAATAATATTTATGAAATAAACTATTACCATCATGATCAAGCAGCTAGGGCACATGACTCAAGTTTTTGTGTGCATTCCAATTTTCATAATAAAGAGTTTCTTCTATTTAGTCTACATGCCAGACACTGTGTATTAAGGGATGGAGATATGAAGAAAGGAAAATTAAATAAATAAAACAGTCCCTGCTCCCAGGATAATGTGGGAGACAACATGCAAACAACTCCTATACAAACAAGATATATAATGGGAAAATTAGAGATAAGCCCAGAGTAATGTCACTAGGATTAAGAAGAACTGGGAAAGGCTTCTTGCAAAATATGGGCTTTTTTAGCTGATGGTTGAAAGAAAGCCAGGACATGGACATGAGAAAGGAAGAAGTTTCAAGCCTGAGGAAGAGTAAGGGAAAATGCAAAGAGGTGGGAGATGGTTTCTTGTAATAACAGAAAGGAAACTGGTATCATTTGATTGAAGAGCACATGGCAAGGAGTAAGGAATAAGAATGGAAAGACTGGGGGAAGGAGTATGCTAGGTTTTGAAGGGGTTTGAATACCACATAGAATTTTTTTTTAATTTTATCCTGCAGGTGATAAGGAGCCAGTGCAGTTTATTGAGTGAGCAGTGACATGGGCAGTTTTAAGTTCACTTGGATAGCTGAGTGGAGAATAGACTAAGGCAGGGAGAGATCTGAAGCACGGAGATTAAACAACAAGCTATTGAAATAGTTCACTCCTAATGTAAGAAGAGTCTATCCATGTGGTGGGAATGACAAAGGAGAGGAGAGGAACATAGAGGAGGGAAGGGGGCATATATGAGAGATATTATGAGAGTAGAAATGATAAGGCCCTATATGGTTTAAATACAGGGCCTAAAATACTTCAGTTCATCATAGGAACTGAAGTCATTCAGGTTTATACAAAGCATGCTACAAACTAGCCTAGAACTCTAAAAAGACTTCCTCCAGAAAATAAAAGTACACTCACGTAAAAGTTTTTATCTTGGGTTTATCTTTACTGTCATTAATAAAATATTTAATCTGTGGTTTACTCACAGATGAGACATTTCTGTGCATCCCAGAGGAATTAGCCTTGCCTAACAATAAGGTAGTATTCTGCTATACCCCTCTTGGAAACAAGCCTTGACCTTAGGCACACATAAGCCATACTTTTTTTTTTTTCAGCAGGCAACAAAGCTTCAGACCTACCTATGAATTAATTTCCCTTTATGACATAGTAGAATTACTTTTTTCTAATCTTCTAGATGAGCTATCTCTTTCTAAAACATATATATGTATGTGTGTTTATGTATATAAAATATATACATATAGATAGATAGATAGATAGATAGATAGATAGATAGATAGATAGATAGATAGATAGAT
>NW_020951391.1:7394555-7446258 GCF_900497805.2 Vombatus ursinus | reverse complement strand
GATAGATAGATAGATAGATAGATAGATAGATAGATAGATAGATAGATGGATGGATGGATAGATACCTATACTTTAGTAACTCACTTTTGTGTTTTGCCCACCTTTATTAGAACATAAAGTCCTTAAATCAGAGACTAAAGATGGCAGAACACAGGGAGCAACTCAGCTGATATTTCCCAATCTTTCCCTCTAAACAACCTTAAAATAAAACGTCAAATTGAATTCTGGAGTAGCCGAGCCAACAAAATGTTGAGGTTAAACATTTTTTCCAGCCTAAGACAACCTGGCAGATCGGCAGGAGAGGGCTGTGACACTAGTGTGTGGGACATCCACATAAGCAGGCCATAGACGTAGGTGCAAGAGCAGCAACAGCAGTATCAGGAGCTTGCAGCCCAGAGAGGGCAAGGAGGTCAGATAACTGGTCAGAAAGAGGTTATGGGGGACTCTGTCCTAGCTCTGGGTATAGCTGGTCTTGATTGGCAAATGCATAGCCCTGCAGTTCTATGTTGCATTTCCAGGGCAAAGAAGAGCACTTCTGGTCAGTCAGAAAAGACTAGAGAGCCTGGCCATAGTTCCAGGGAAAATAAAAAGAGTGGTTGTGGTCAATTTACCATTTTTTAAATGATTTTCTCTATCTCTTTTTATCCTGTCCCTCTTCAAAAGTCTGTTTTAGTTGTGACCCCTGGCTCCCTTAATCTACCCTTCTATTACAATCCCTCCTCTTCACCACCTGTAAAGAAGAAATTAAAGCAATTATTAGGAGCTATTTTGCCCAAACATATGGTTAAAAAAAAACTGACAATCTAAGTGAAATGGATAAATGTTTATAAAACTAAAAATTATCCAGAATAACACAGGAGGAAATAAAATTTTTAAATAACCCCATCTTAGAAAAAGAAATTGAACAAACCATAAATGAGCTGCCTAAGAAAAAATCCCCAAAATCACATGAATTCACAAGTAAAGTCTATCAAATATTAAAAAAACATTCATTTCAATAATATATAAACTATTTGAAACAAACAGGAAAGAAGTTCTACAAAATTTCTTTTATGCTGCAAATATAGTGATGATATCAAAAGCAGGAAGAACAAAAAAAAGATAAAAAACAAAACAAACAAAATAAAACTATAGACCAATTTCCCAAATGAATATTGATACAAACATTTTAAATAAAATACTACCAAGGAGAATACAGCAATATAGGACACAGATCACCTACCATAAGCAGGTGTTTTTTTTTTTTTTAAGATTCATTAATTTATTTATTTTTAGTTTTCAACATTCACTTCAACAAGATTTTGAGTTCAAAATTTTCTCCCCATTTTGTCCCTCCTCCAAACCCAAGAGAGTGTGTATTCTGAATTCCCTTTCCTCTAATCTGCCCTCTCTTCTATCTTCTATCTATCACTCTTCTCTTATCACCTTCTTCTTCTATTTTCCTTCTATAAACTATTGCCTGTATATCTTATTTCCAAGTTGCATGTGAAAACAATTTTTTTAACATTGAAATTAATTTATTTATTATACTTCATGTCACAAAAACTTGTTCCTGTGACTCAGTCTTCATTCTTCTTGATAACAAATCTTTCATTCTTCTAGATAACAATTATCCATTCAAAAAAAATTGTAGAACCCAACTCTACAAAGCACCATTCTGGAAGCTTTGGGGGGAATTGCCCTTCTTCAGGAACCAACAATCTAGTCAATTTTATAATGTTGTTAGACATAAAACAAAAAGATGTATAAACAAGTTCAAAGCAAAATAATAACACAAGAATCATCACAGGGCAATATATGTGACTAAATTCCAAACAACTAATGCATATTAATAAATGCTATGAGTCCAAAAGAGGAAAGATCAAATATACTAATTAACCTATTCCTAAAATCATATAATTAACATTTAAAATTTGACTTCACAAAGAAAATCGATGTTATCCAATTATGAGAACACTCTCTTTTCTTCTATGACACTCTTCAATACATCTCCTCTTCTTCATTAGTACGTTTACTCTACCCTTTGCTTCAGTGTCAGTTGAAGTAGCTCTCCTCATTTCAGAAATTAACTTTCCTTGTGCCTTGATCTTACCTTTTCCATTTTCCTCTTATAACTAGCTGGCTAGTCCATTATTATGCCCAACTTTTATCTTTTTTTAATTAATAAATTAATTTATTTTTAGCTTTCAACATTTACTTCCACAAGATTTTGAGTTCCAAATTTTCACCCCAACTTTCCCCTCCCCCCACCCCAAGATGACATGCATTCTGAATACCCCTTCCCCTAGTCTGCCTTCCCTTCTATCTCTCCTCCCCCATCTCTTATCCCTTTCCCCTTCTATTTTCCTTTAGGGCAGGATAGATTTCTGTACCCTATTTCCTGTATTTCTTATTTCCCAGTTGCATGTGAAAACATTTTTATTTGTTTTTTTATTAATAAATTTATTTATTTTTAGTTTTCAACATTTACTTCCACAAGAATTTGAGTTCCAAATTTTCACCCTATCTCATCCCTCCTCCCACCCCAAGATGGCATTCCTTCTGAATACCCCTTCCCCTAGTCTGTCTTCCCTTCTGTCTCTCCTCTCCTTCTTTTATCCCCTTCCCCTTCTATTTTCCTGTAGGGCAGGATAGATTTCTGTACCCTATTTCCTGTCCTTCTTATTTCCCATTTGCTTGTGAAAACATTTTTTTAAACATGAGGTTTTAAAACTTTGGGTTCCAAATTTTCTCCCTTCCTCCATCCCCACCCACCCTCATTGAAAAGGCAAGCAACTCAATATAGGTTATACATGTGCAGTTATGCAAAACACTTCCATAGTAGACATGCTGTGAAAAACTAACTTTATTTCCCTTAATCCTATCCTGACCCCCCATTTATTCTCTTCTTTCTTTTGACCCTGTCCCTCCTCAGAAGCATTTGCTTCTGATTACCCCCTTTCCCAATCTGCCCTCCCTCATTCCCTCTAACCTTCCCCCACTTCCCCTCCACTGTGAGAGCCTTTTCTGTTTTTTTTTTGTGAGATAATTTACCCCATTCTATCTCTCCCTTTCTCCTTCTCCTAGTATAATATTCTCTCACCCCTTAATTTTATTCTCCAGATATGACCCCTTCATCTTCAACTCACCCTGTGCCCTTTATCTATCTATCTATCTATCTATCTATCTATCTATCTATCTATCTATGTATACATACATATAATTTTTTCCCTCCAACTACCCTACTGCTGACAAAGGTTTCATAAATTATAAATATCATCTTTCCATGCAGGAATGTAAACAGTTCAACCTTATTAAGTCTCTTATGACTTCTCTTTCCTGTTTACTTCTTCATGTTCCACTTGAGTCTTATATTAGAAAGTCAAATTTGTTATTCAGCTCTGTTCTTTTAAACAAGAATGCTTGAAAGTCCTCTATTTCACTGAATGATCATTTTTTTCCCTTGAAGGATTATACTCAGTTTTGCTGGGTAGGTGATTCTTGGTTGTAATCCTATCTCCTTTGCCCTCCAGAATATGATATTCCATGTCCTACTGTCCCTTAATGTAGAAGCTGCTAAATATTGTGTTATCCTGATTGTGTTTCCACAATACTTGAATTGTTTCTTTCTGGCTTCTTGTATTATTTTTCCCTTGACCTGGGAACTCTGGAATTTGGCTACAATATTCCTAGGAGTTTTCCTTTGGGGATCTATTTCAGGAGGAGATCGGTGGATTCTTTCAATTTCTATTTTGCCCTCTGATTCTAAAATATCAGGGCAGTTTTCCTTGATAATTTCTTGAAATATGATGTCTAGGCTCTTTTTATGATCGTGATTTTCAGATAGTCCAATAATTTTTAAGTTCTCTCTCCTGCATCTATTTTCCAGGTCAGTTGTTTTACCAATGAGATATTTCATGTTGTTTTCTAATTTTTCATTCTTTTGGACTTGTTTTACATTGTCTTGATTTCTCATAAAGTCATTAGCTTCCCATTGCTCTACTCTAATTTTTAAGGAAGTATTTTCTTCAGTAACCTTTTGGACTTCCTTTTGCATTTGGCCAATTTTGCTTTTTAGGGCATTCTCCTCATTGGTTTTTTGGACCTCTTTTACCATTTGGGTTAGGCTATTTTTTAAGGTGTTAATTTCTTCAGTATTTTTTGGGTCTCCTTTAGCAAGCTGTTGACTGGTTTTTCATGATTTTCTTGCATCACTCTCAGTTTTCCTCTGCTTCTCTTACTTGCTTCTCAAAATCCCTTTTTAGCTCTTCCAAGGCCTGTGCCTGATTCATATTTTTCTTGGAGGCTTTGGATGTAGGAACTTTGGCTTTGTTGTCTTCTTCTGATTGTATGTTTTGATCTTCTTCATCACCAAAGTAAGATAATATAGTCGCTGTGGCCTGGGCACCCATGCTGAACTGTGCTCCTCTCCCTGCCTGGCAGGATATACCTTTCTGATCAACCACCCAGGCTGTCTTGGGCTGGAAATTTGTTTCACTCTGTCTTTTTGTGGGTTCTCCTGAATTAGAATTTGTTTAGAGTCATTTTTTTGCAGGTATTTGGAGGGGTTTGGGAGAGGGCTCAATCAAGTCACTGCTTTCACTCTGCCATCTTGGCTCTGCCCCCCCCTGAAAACAATTTTTTTTAATACCTGTTTTTAAAACTTTGGGTTCCAGATGTTCTCCCTTCCTCCCTCCCCACCCTCCCTCATTGAGAAGGCAAGCAACTCAATATAGGTTGTACTTGTGTAGTCATGCAAAACACTCTAATAGTAGTCATGCTGTGGAAAACTAACTATATTTCTCTTCATCCTATCCTGCCCCGCATCTATTCTATTCTCTCTTTTGACCCTGTCCCTCTTCAGAAGTGTTTGCTTCTAATTACCACCTCCCCCAATCTGCTGTCTCCTCTATCATCCACCAGTTCTGTTATCCCCTTCCCCCCTATTTTCCTGTAGGGTAAGATAGCTTTCCATACCCAATTAAGTGTGCATGTTATTCCTTCCTTAAGCCAAATTCAATGAGAAAAAGATTCACTCATTCCCTCTCACCTTCCCTCACTTCTCCTCCACTGTAAAAGTCTTTTCTTGTCTGTTTTATGTGACATAATTTACCCCATTCAACCTCTCCTTTTCTCCTTCTCCCAGTATAATCTTCTCTCACCCCTTAATTTTATTCTCCAGTTATCACCCATTCATCTTCAACTCACCCTGTGCCCTCTATCTATCAATCTATGTATACATATAATTATTTTTCCCTCCAACTACCCCTAATAATAAGAAAGGTCTCATGAGTTACAAATATCATCTTTCCAGGTAGGAATGTAAACAGGTCAACCTTTATAAGTCCCTTATGATTTCTCTTTCCTGTTTTCCTCTTCATGATTCTCTTGAGTCTTATATTGGAAAGTCAAATTTTCTATTCAGCTCTGGTCTTTTCATCAAGAAGGCTTGAAAGTCCTCTATTTCACTGAATATCCATTTTTCCCCTGAAGTAGTATACTCAGTTTTGTTGGGTAGTTTATTTTTGGCTGTATTCTTATCTCCTTTGCCCCCTAGAATATCATATTCCAAGTCCTCTGGTCCCTTCATGTAGAAGCTGCTAAATCCTGTATTATCCTGATTGTGTTTCCACAGTACTTGAATAGTTTTGTTTTGTTTTGTTCTGTTTGTTTGTTTTGTTTTGTTTTGTTTTGTTTTTCTGGCTGCTTGCAATATTTTCTCCTTGACCTGGGGATTCTGGAGCTTGGCTGCAATATTCCTAGGAGTTTTCCTTTGGGGATCTCTTTCAGGAGGTGATTGGTGGATTCTTTCCATTTCTATTTTACCCTCTGGTTCTAGAATATCAGTGCAGTTTTCATTGATAATTTCTTGAAAGATGATATCTAGGCTCTTTTTTTTTAATCGTGGCTTTGAGATCATCCAATAATTTTTAAATTATCTCTCCTGGATCTATTTTCCAGGTCAGTTGTTTTTCCAGTGACATATTTCACATTATCTTCTATTTTTCATTCTTTTTGGTTTTGTTCTACAATGTCTTGATTTCTTATAAAGTCAGTAGCTTACAATTGCTCCATTCTAATTTTTAAGGAAATATTTTTTTTTTTGGCTAGGCAATGGGGTTAAGTGACTTACCCAGGGTCACATAGCTAGTGAGTGTTATGTGTCTGAGGCTGGATTTGAGTTCAGGTCCTCCTGACTCCAGAGCCACTGCTCTATCTGTTGTGCCACCTAGCTGCCCCAAAGAGGTATTTTCTTCAGTGAGCTTTTGAACTTCCTTTTCTATTTGGTCAATTGTGCTTTTTAAGGCATTCTTCTCCTCATTGACTTTTTGCACTTCTTTTGCCATTTCAGTTGGGCTATTTTTTAAGGTGATATTTTCTTCAGTATTTTGGGGGTCTCCTTTAGCAAGCTGTTGACTAGTTTTTCATGATTTTCTTGCATTACTCTCATTTCTCCTCCCAGTTTTTCCTCTATTTCTCTTACTTGCTTCTCAAAATCCTTTTTAAGCTTTTCCATGGCCTGTGACCAATTCATGTTTTTTTTTGTTTTGGAGGCTTTGGATGTAGGAGTTTTGACTTTGTTGTCTTCTTTTGGTTGTATGTTTTGATCTTCTTTGTCACCGAAGAAAGGTTCTATGTTCTGTCTTTTTTTTTGCACAGTTTGCTCATAAGACCAGCCAATTACTTAAGTTTTAAACTCTTTGTTAAGGTAGGAATCTGCTTCTAGTGTGGAGAATGTACTGTCCCAGGGTTCAGGGGTTTTGTGCAGATATTTTCAGAGATACTTCTAGGGACCTGTAAGTTTTCAGTTCTTTCAAGGTGGTATTATCATGGGTGAGGTGTTTACTCCTATCCTAGCCTGGGTTCTGGTCTAAAAGTGACCACAAGTACTCTTTTCTGCCTTGGAACTGGGAGGAGGATTCCCCCTCCGCCTCCACTACAAGCTTCACCACACCAGCACTCCTTGCCCCAGGATTGCCACCCAGAACTATGACTCAAAACCAAGCACAGACAAAGCAAGTGAATCTTGCCTCAGCATGAGCAAAGAGATCCTTGTAATCCCACTCTGATTAACCACTCAATTCCCCCTCAGTCTGTGGGCAGGAAGATTCAGAAGCAGTCAGTGCTCCAGGGCTGCGCCAGTACTGGGGCTGTGACCAAGCTTCTCTCTCACCTTGGTCACAGACTTTTCCTACTGACCTTCTATTTCTTTGGTGTTTGTGAGTTGAGAAGTCTTGAAACCACCACAACTGCCTGTGATTCACTGCCCTGAGGCCTGCTCCAGGTTTGCTGAGGCCTGGTCTTTATCTGCATGCCCACGCTGAACTGCATTTCTCTCCCAGCCTGGTGCAATAGACCTTTCTAATCAACCATCCAGGTTTTCTTGGGCTGGAAATTTGTTTCCCTCTGTTTTTTTTGTGTGTTCTTCTGCTCTAGAATTTGTTTAGAGCCATTTTTACAGGTATTAGGAGAGGGTTGGGGGAGTGTCCAAGCAAGTCACTGCTTTTACTCCACCCCAGGTGGGTTTTAAATCAATAGCAGAGGACTGGTTCAATGTTAGGAAAACTATCAGTTTAGCTGAGTATATCAATAACAAAACCAACAAAAATCACATGATTATCTTAATAAAACATAAACAAGGGAGGAAAAGGATGGAGAGAAAGACATAGATAGTAATCATAATTGTGAATGTGATATATGAATGTAATGAAATACTATTGTGCTATAAGAAATGATGAACAGACAGAGTTCAGATAAACCTGGAAAGACTTGCATGATTTGATGCTAAGCAAAGTGAGCAGAACCAGGAGAATGTTGTACACAGTATGAGCCACATTGATTGATGACTGACTTTGATAGATTTAATCCCTATCATCAATACAAGGATCTAAGATATCTCCAAAAGTCTCATGATGGAAAATTCTATCCACATCCAAAGAAAGAACTATGGAGTTTGAATGCAGATCAAAGCATACTATTTGTTATTTTTTCTTCTGTTGTGTTTTGTTTCTTCTTTCTGGTGATTCCTCCTATTAGTTCTAATTCTTACTTACAACATCACTAATGTGAAAATATGTTTAATAGGAATGTATATGTGTATCCTATATTGGATTGTGAGCCATCTTGGGAAGGGTGGTAGGGAGGGAAGGGGAGAAAAATTTAAAACTCAAAAGCTTATGGAAGTGACTGTTGATAAATTAAAATAAATTAATAAAAAAAGAAAGGTAACTCAAAAAAAGAAAAAAAGAAAAATCCTTAAAATGATAAATAGTATCACCTTAAAACTATCAGCAAGCATTATTTATTATGCTTTCCAATAATAAAAGAAGTGAAGCAAAAATGACCATTATGATCACTATTATTTAATATTGTACTAGAAATGCTAGCTATAGCAAAAAGTCAAGAAAAATAAATTGAAGGAATTATAATGGGCAATGAGGAAACAAAACTATCATTATTTGAGAATATAAGATGGTATATGTAGAAATCCCTGGAGAATCAACTAGAAGTCTAATTGAAGTAATTATAAACTTTAATAAAGTTGTAGGATACAAAGCAAACCCACATAAATCATCAGAATTTCCATATATGACCCAAAAATTCCAACAGCAAGAGTAAGGACAAGAAATTTCATTTAAAACATTTACAGACAATGTAAAATACTTGGAAGTCTACCTGCCAAGATAAACCCAGAAAGTATAAGAACATGATTGCAAAGACTTTACACAAATAAAGACAAGTCTAAGTAACTAGAGACATATTAGTTGCTCATCTGTATGCCAATCCAAAATAATAAAAAATGACAATTCTACCTTAATTAATTTATTTATTCTGTTGCATAATAATACAATTACCAAAAAAAAATTTTTTTATAGAACTAGAGAAAAATAATAAAATTCAACAGGAAGAAAAAAACAAGTCAAGAACATCATGATAGTCAGTGAAAAAAAATAAAGGAAGGTGGCCTAGCAATACCAAACAACACCAAATCTCAAACTGTATTACAGAGCAGTAATCTTAAAGACCATATTAAAAAATAAAGTTCAAGGAACTATGACTTTGCAAGACAATTTATAAAAGCAAAATCAAGCCTGGGGAGTTGGTTCAGTCAGTATTCTGTCAATTACCAAATCTATTGAATCATTGAAAAGTACCAAAAACTTTAACAGTAGTGAATGATACCTAGAAATGGATTCATACTGGACCTAATAAGAAGGAAAAGGATTGTTTGATTGAAAATATAGACTCTAATAAGAGAAGAGGGTCTAAGAGTAGAAGGAACTGGAAAAGAGAAAAATAGATTTATAGATAGATAGAACATTTATTTGGATCTTATAATGTATTAGAAACTGCAAAGTCATAGTTCCTTGAACTTTATTTTTTAATATTTTTCTATTTAAAAAAAAACATTTTCTGAGTTCAACCTGAAAATAGATTTCCATAAAATTCCAGACTGACAGAAAAATAACTATAACAATAAATTAATATTTAGTCAATCAATACTGCTAAATTAATCATTAATCATATATTCTATAAAGTAATAAATTGTAGTCAATACAATTAGTAGGTAAAAAAAGAAAACAATATAATAGGGAAATTAGTGCCATTAATTTTTAGGAGCTTAATCAGGTTGGCAGCATAATAACCAATTCTATAAGAAAATGTACATGGCAAAGAAAAATATTTGTTCCTGTGTATGTATGTGTATTCAACAATAAGAGACATAATCCTGAAAATTGGAAAGATTTCCAATGTCCTTAACCTGGCTTAAGTTTCCACCTACATATACATTTCATTTGCCTGTTTGTAGTAACTTGTTTTAAGTAATGATACCAAGTAAATTGCCAGATTAAGATCACCAGCATGACAATATTTCTTCTGCCTTTTACCTTTGAAGGCACTCAGCTAACGAGATCACGTCCCCGGTGCACCAGATGTACCTATGAGGTGCACTCCTACCACACTCCTATATGTTTTTTCCTCTTCAACCTTTGAAAATGAATCATAAAATTTAGACATCTGGGCTGGAGATGCCATTCAATAAACATGTTTTGTCTCTTTTGTTACTTGTAAAACATTTACATAATTGTGAACAGTATTTTCTCTGTTTTCATCACTGACATGAGTTTCCTAATTTCTCAGGTTCCTAATTTAGACTTTTGAGTTTTAAAATAATTTTCTATATGAATTTCTCCACATAATTGGTGCATTTGACAAAGTTTTCAGCTAGCCTTCAAATGGACTCTTTAAAATGATATCATTCCTCTTGATTAACCATTTAATAACTACATAGATGCATTTTTGTATGATCCCTTCAGCAGAAAGTCACTACCTTCTCACACATATTTCTTACATCTATGCCTCACTACTATTACATTCTAAATTCAAGGTTTCTCCTCTTATGGAGTGTATAATTATGGGAAGGAGTCAAGCAGATTCTTAGGAGAAGGTTTTGTATGTGTTTTTGTTTTGTTTTGTTTTGTTTTTAGCAAGGCAATGGGGTGAAGTGTCTTGCCCAGGGTCACACAGCTAGTAAGTATCAAGTGTCTGAGGCCAGACTTTTTCTTCTTCTTCTTCTTCTTCTTCTTCTTCTTCTTCTTCTTCTTCTTCCTCTTCTCCTCTTTCTTTTTCTCTCTCTTTCTCTTTCTCTTTCTCCTTCTCCTCCTCCTCCTCCATCTCCTCCTTTTTCACCTTCTCCTTCTCATTCTCTTCCTCTTCCTCCTCCTGAAACAATTTACTTTTGTCCTGTGCAGTTTTCCTTTTTTTGATTTCTTGAAATATAGCTCAGAAAGATAAGCTTTAAAAAAAGCCCACTGTGTTTTAAAAGGAGCTAGCTGACTACATTTTTAAACACAAATCAGTCTGGCTTTCTTTGAATGGCCACTAATAGCCACAACACAACCCTCGTGGCTCATTTTTTAGGTATTAATGGCTTTGAATGAGCATAAATAGCAATTGTTTTCTCTTCTGGCCAGAAACTCTAAGGGTGTTTTCCTCCCAGAGAGAAATTTTTGGGATGGTAAATTGGGCCATCTTTTGTCTCAATTCTTAACTCACCCTTAGTCATTGAATTGGCATGGATTCAGACAAAATGAGACCTGAGGAATACCTTAATTTAAAAAAAAATGTGCAAGGTCACCCACTGCATACTGGGCCATTGCCACTCATCATCATTTTTATTTTACCACTGGACTCCAATCACTTTGGAGGAGAAAGTGAGGCTGAGAATTTTGTGCACTTTGCCTCACTCAAATCCTCACTCATGTGCAAGTCAAGATATCATACTCATGATCTCAATGATCCTCTTTGAGAACAAAGTATGAACAAAAACAACAATCTGCTAACATGATCTTATCTTTGTAGAGTCAGAAATAAGTTTCATATCAAAGTTCTAGTGTTGCCTTATTTCCTTTGAAGATCTCTTTTACTTCCTTTATTTTCAAAAGAAATAGGTCAAATCTTTATGGGAAAATTGTAATATTGGCCACATCACCCTTATGACATGGCATTTTTCTGACTTTCTTTTCTCCTGTCACCTACTTCTACTTGACAACTTCTGGACCATAATTTGGATTTATCTTTTTTTCATATAATAATATCTTAGAGATGGGAGATCTTAAACATTATGTAATTCAGATTCCCCATTTTGCAGATGAGGAAACTGAGTCCCCAAGAATTTAAGTGACTTGGTTGAGGTCACACAGGTACTATTTGTCATAGCAGAAATTCAAAATAAGTTTTTTTTCCCACTCAACTTTCCCACTGAGGTATCTTCACATTTCTGCTAGTCTCATTTTTCTCTGTCATTAGCAATCAGCTTTGTATTGACACACCTCCTTAATCAATATTTAATCAAAATAACAATATGCAGAGAGACCCCTGACTAGAATCTTCAAAATTCTCGTTCTTATCTCTTTAAACCTCTTTTCACTGCAGCTATTGCCCAAATTCCTTACTCCTAGAAAGGCTAATGTTAATCACAGCATTATAGAACAATGATGATACTAGGATCTGAGTTCCAATGGCCCTCACAAGCTATCTTCTTTGATTATATTCCTAAGCAGGAATCATCTCTACAGCATCTACACCAATGATTATCCATTCTTTACTTTAAGAATCTCATTATAAGTCAGCAATGTGATCAGGAAGACAAAAAGCTAATTCAGTCTCTCAAGGCTCTTTGAAAATGAGCCTAGTTTCCAGGGATAAGGTGATAATCCTATTATCTTTGCCTTTGTTGGCTTTCATCCAGAGTATTGTATTAAGATCTGAACACTGTAACTTAAGAAGGACATTGATAAGCTGATGAGTAACCAGAAGAGTGCAGTCAGGAAGATGAAGGTTTTTAAGTCCATTATTTATGAGGAAGAGATGAAGGAAACGAGCATATTTAAGTTGGAGAAGAGAAGACTAAGGGAGGAAAGGCTAGCTGTTTACAAGTATTTGAATGATTTTCATGTAAAAGAGGCATTGGTCTTCTTCTATTTGACCTAAGACAGATAAAGAGGAGAATTGGGTAGATATTACCAAAAGGTCACATTAGTCTTAATATCAGGAGGAAAAACAAAACAAAACAAAATAAACAAAAGGACAGAGTTGTCCAAATGAGGAATTTTTATTTAAAGTATGTATTGAATTGGCTGACTGATGAGGTCCCTTACAATTTCAAAATTCTGGGTTTTGTATACTAAGACCTCTTACTATGGAGATTTCATTCCCTTTTAAGCTAGCACATACCATCTTTAGAAAGCACTAATATGTTTAAGCTGTCTATTTTGCTTTTGCACAAAATCTACTTCTTAATGTTCTAGCTTCTACTTTCCGGGGCCAATAAAGAAGTCTAATCATGCTTATGATATGATAAAAAAAATGATAACCATTCACATGTTTGAAAACAGTTTACTTGTGCCTTCTCTAGTCCAGTGATTCTTTTTACCTTTCTTTATAACCCTTAAGGTCCAGCACAGTATCTTCTATGTTGTAAATGTGTAATAAATGTGTATTGGTTAATTGATTAAGTAAATGTGGAGGTCAGCTTAGGCAGCCACAGCTAACATAAGTTAAGTGCTATGACATGATACATTTATCAGGCCATGACATATATTGATTGCTCACTCAGGAGGAGTGAACATGGCTCAGACACAACCCTAAGAGAAAGAGAAATTCTATTTTAATCAGGTGAAATACTTGGTAATGCCTTGAAAACTTATCTGAAACTAGAAAGTATTTCAGCACCAATGTGTGAGAGTCTGACATCAAAGATGAAGTAATGAGGACATAAAATGCTGACCCAGAAAAAATCTACAGCATAATAGCAACTCTCAAAGAGAAAAACTAGGAATGAACTATTGAGGAAAAAGGAGGCATCCATAAGGGCTGTTGGCCTGATGGGTTTCTCATAGCAGAAGGTTTGTGCTAGTGCTACCACTTGTCTCCACTTCCTCAAGTAATAATGGACTTTCCAAGAAAGCTTTGTCCTTTCCCCAATTTCCCATTTTGGTGTCTATTAAGGGGCATTTCAAGATAATCTGCTCTTGTAACCAGTAACCTTAATTTTACCTCAACCAGGAAGAGGTCTTTGGCTTAGCTAGAGATGAATATAAGTGCAAATTAAGGCAGGGAACCAAACATGTGCCTAAATATTTGAGATTTTCCTAAATGGTTGCTTTGTGTGATTGTACTCCTAACTTTTCATTTAATGTAAACTCTATGAAGCTACAGAGGAGGTAATCATATGGATATGTGGAAAATGTATATTTCCCTTAGTTTTAAAATAAGTTAGTTACTATAATAGAGTATGTCATTCCTATAGCATGGTTTTGAGTACCTTCATCAGTTACAGTGGTAAATGTTTAACAAGCTTGGGCAGTGCACTTGTAAGTTCAATCTGTATTATAACATTTTCCCCATCACTTTCTTAAGTCTAGAGGGGCAAAAAAGACAACAAATCAAGCTATTATTTATAGTATTTGCTAATTCCTGAAGTATAAATGCTCACAATGAAAATTTAATAATCAGTGTTTTGGATCCATTTCAAGATGACTCCAAAGCACCCTTGCTCTTCATCATCCTGGTCACCTTCCTGTGAATGTACTTGCATTTTGTCAATGACTTCTAAAAATGTAATTTGTAGAATTAGCTATGTTGCTCCAGATGCTGTCAAATCAAGGCAGAGAAAATAGGACTAGATCTTCCCTCATTTTTGACAGTACAATTTGCTTGGTGTAGATTAACATGGCATTAACTTTATTGGCTATCCCATTCTAATGGCAAATGTTGAGCTTATCATACACTAAAAGCCAGTGAAGAGCCCAACCACCACCTTCCTCTCTCTCTCACTCCCTGTATTATTAGTGTACATTAAGAATCAATTCTTTTCACTTTTCCACATTACTGTGTGCACTTGAGTTCTCTCAATCTAAGAATCTATATGTATTACACTATAGAAAAATACCAATGTTTGGAATAGATTTGAGCAGGAGCTGATTTTAGCAAATAATTCTGAAGATTTGTGGAGTAAGTCAGAATAGTATTACCCATCCTATAATAAAACCACATATCTGTGGGATGAGCTTAAGAATAGGTTGTACTTATCCAATCCCCAGGCTCTCCATGATGTGACATACCTATGTAGGCCTAATGAAATTGCTTTAATTTACAGAGAGTATGATCAATCCTTTTGCTGATTTCCAGGATGTGGATTGTGACGGCACCAAGGGGAGTATAGAGAAAGGTCACAGGAGGTCCACAGATATGCCAGTAGAGGTCTGCCTGAAGAGATTGGTATTCTAAAAAGGTCACAAGGATCAGGTTACCATCTGATTCTAGTAGCAGAGAATTAAACAGATGAAAGCTTTGAATAGAAAGGTCCCAATGCTATGTTTTATTAGTTCAGCCTGCCTCAAATGGTACAGGCTGATCTCAGCTAATGTATTACAGTTAGAGAGAGGAACAGTCTTCGGTAGATAAACTGACCCTTTTCCCTAGAGAATTTAGAAGACAGATTCCTAATACCAGATGAGGTAATCCAACAAAGGCTTGCAATATAAAATGTGCTTCACTATCATTTCTTAGCCTTAGTAGCAAAATTGTTTGTAGAATTTTGTGTTATTTGTTGGTTTCCTGTGACTTTCTTCATTTGACTATATCTTACATCATTACAATGGAGATAGCAACAATTTATCTAAAAAAAATCTATTTTTTTACACCACAAGCATTAAAATGCATCAACAGAATGGTATGGATGCAAAGAAAACTAATGGAGACTTACTCAATATAAACAGAGGCATAACTTCTAGCTTTCCATTCATTAAGTGCCTACTATGTGTAAGATACCATGTTATGTGCTGGGGGTATAAAGATAAGATATCAAAGAGTTCTTGCCCTCAAAGAAAGAAGTAAACAAGCATATATTAAGTGCCTACTGTGTGTCAGGCAGTATGAAATTTTTTGTTGTTTAGTCAGTTACTAATGTCCAACTCTTCATGACCCCATTTGACATCTTGGCAAAGATATTGGAGTGATTTGCCATTTCATTTTTCAGATGAGGAAACTGAGGCAAACAGGATTAAGTGACTTACACAAGTTCACACAGCTAATAGGTTCCTGAGGCCAAATTTGAACTCAGGTCCTCCTCATTCCAGGACCACTATTCTATCCCCTGTGCCACCTAACTGCCTTACAGGCACTATGATAAGTGCTTTACAAATATTAACTCATTTTAACCTCACAACTACACAATGCTTGCTATTATTATCTTTATTTTACTGGTGAGGAAACTGAGGCAGATAGAGGGATATGGAGTTATTTAGGATCACACAGCTAATAAGTAACTGAGGCAAAATTTGAACATTTTTTTTTTCCTGAATCTAGGGCCATTGTTCTGTCTAATGCTCCACCTTCCTTTCCCCTAGAATTAGCTTATATTCTTTGGCTTTTTTTTCCTATTTTTTTACTTTTCTTATTTACTTTTAGTTTTCAACATTCATTTCACCAAGATTTGAGTTCCAAATTTTCTCCCCATCTCATCACATCCCCTACTCCAAGACAGCATGCATTCTGAATACCTCTTCCACTAATCTGTCCTCCCTTCTATCACCCCCCCCACCTAACTTATTCCTTTCCCCTTCTGTATTCCTGTAGGGCAGAATAGATTTCTATATTTCATTGACTGATCTTATTTCCTAGTTGCATGTAAAAAAAAATTTTTTAACATTTGTTTTTAGAGTTTTGGATTCCAAATTCTCTCCCTTCCTCCCTCCCCACCCACCCTCATTGAGATGGCAAGCAACTAAATACAGGTTATACATGTGTAGTCATGAAAAACACTTTCATAGCAGTCATGTTGTGAAAAACTAATTCTATTTCCCTTCATCCTATTCTGTCTCCCATCTATTCTATTCTCTTTTTACCCTCTTGCTCCTTAGAATTATTTACTTCTGATTACCTCCCCCATGTGCCCTCCCTTCTATCATCCCCCTCTCTTTTCTCCTTCCCCCTATTTTCCTGTAAGGCAAAATAGATTTCCATACCCATTTGAGTGTGTATTCCCTCCTTAAGCCAAATCTGATGAAAATAAGATTCATTCATTCCCTTTCACCGTGCCCCAATTAACCTTCACTGTAAAAACTTTTTCTTGTCTGTTTTATGTGATATCATTTACCCCATTCTACCTCTATCATTCTCCTTCTGCCAGTATAATCCTCTCTCACCCCTTAATTTTATGTTTTTTAGATATCACCCCTTCATCTTCAACTCACTCTATTCTATCTATCTATCTATCTATCTATCTATCTATCTATCTATCTATCTATCTATTTTCCCCCCTCCAACTACCCAAATACTGACAAAGGTCTCATGAGTTATTAATATCATCTTTCCATGTAGGAATGCAAACACTTCAACTTTAATAAGTCCCTTATGATTTTACTTCCCTGTTTACCTTTTTATGCTCCTCTTGACCTTGTATTTGAAAGCTGAATTTTCTAATCAGCTCTGACCTTTTCATCAAGAAGGTTTGAAAGTCCTCTATTTCACTGAATTTCCATTTTATCCCCTGAAGGATTATAGTTACTTTTGTTGGGTAGGTGATTCTTGTTTATAATCCTATCTCCTTTGACCTCTGAAATATCATGTTCCAAGCCATCTGGTCTCTCAACATAGAAGTTGCTAAATCTTGTGTTATCCTGATTGTGTTTTCACCATACTTGAATTGTTTCTTTCTGGCTACTTGCAATATTTTCTCTTTGACCTGGGAACTCTGGAACTTGGCTATAATATTCCCTGGGATTTTCCTTTGGGGATCTCTTTCAGGTGGTTGGTGGATTCTTTCCATTTCTATTTTATCCTCTGGTTCTAGAATATCAGGGGAGGTTTCCTTGATAATTTCTTGAAAGATGATGTCTAGGCTTTTTTTTTTTTTTTTGGTCATGGCTTTCAGGTAGTCCAATGATTTTTAAATTATCTCTCCTGGGTCTATTTTCCAGGTCAGTTGTTTGTCCAATGAGATATTTCACGTTGTCTTCTATTTTTTCAATCTTTTGGTTTTGTTTTACAATGTCTTGATTTCTTATAAAGTCATTAGCTTTCATTTGCTCTATTCTAATTTTTAAGGAAGTATTTTCTTCAATGAGCTTATGGACTTCCTATTCCATTTGGCCAATTCTGCTTTTGAAGGCATTTTTCTTCTCATTAGCTTTCTGTACCTCTTTTGCCATTTGGGTTAGGTTATTTTTTAAAATTTTTTAATGGTAATTTTTATTCATTTTTTTTTGTTTTCAACATTTACTTCCACAAGATTTTGAGTTCCACATTTTCACCCCACCTCACCCCTCCCCCACCCCAAGATGGCATGCATTCTAAATACCTCTTCCCCTAGTCTGCCTTCCCTTCTATCTCTCTCCGCCCTTCTCCTATCCCTTTCCCCTTCAATTTTCCTGTAGGGCAGGATGGATTTCTGTACCCCATTTCCTGTCCTTCTTATTTCCCAGTTGCATGTGAAAACATTTTTTTAAACATGTGTTTTTAAAACTTTGGGTTCCAAATTTTCTCCCTTCTTCCCTCCCTACCCTCCCTCATTGATAAGGCAAGCAACTAAATATAGGTATGTATGTGCAGTTATGCAAAACATTTCCATAGCAGACATGCTGTGAAAAACTGATTCTATTTCCCTTAATCCTATCCCGCCCACCCATTTATTCTATTTTTCTTTTGACTCTGTCCCTTCTCAGAAGTATTTACTTCTGATTACTCCCTTTCCCAATCTGCCCTCCTCTCTATCATTCCCCTACTCTCTTGTCCCCTTCCCCCCCCCATTTTCCTGTAGGGTAAGACAGATCTCCATACCCAATTGAGTGTGTATGTTATTCCCTTCTTAAGCCAAATCCTATGAGAATAAGATTCATTCATTCCCTCTCACCGTCCCCCGTTTCCCCTCCACTGTAAGAGCCTTTTCTTTTCTGGTTTTTTTTGTGGGATAATTTACCCCATTCTACCTCTCCCTTTCTCCTTCTTCTAGTATATTCCTCTCTCACCCCTTAATTTTATTCTCCAGATATGACCCTTTAATTTTCAACTCACCCTGTGCCCTCTATCTATCTATATCTATATATACATACATATAATTTTTCCCCTCCAACTACCCTAATACAGACAAAGGTTTCATGAGTTACAGATATTATCTTTCCATGCAGGAATGTAAACAGTTCAACCTTAATAAGTCTCTTATGATTTTCTCTTTCCTGTTTATCTCTTCATGTTCTACTCGAGTCTTGTATTTGAAAATCAAATTTTCAATTCAACTCTGGTCTTTTCATCAAGAATGCTTGAAAGTCCTCTATTTCACAATGACCATTTCTTCCCTGAAGAATTATACTCAGTTTTGCTGGGTAGGTGATTCTTGGTTATAATCCTATCTCCTTTGCCCTCCGGAATATTATATTCCATGCCCTGAGGTCCCTTAATGTAGAAACTGCTAAATCTTGTGTTATCCTGATTGTGTTTCCACAATACTTGAATTGTTTCTTTCTGGCTGCTTGTAATATTTTCTCCTTGACCTGGGAACTCTGGAATTTGGCTACAACATTCCTAGGAGTTTTCCTTTGGGGATTTCTTTCAGGAGGAGATTGGTGGATTCTTTCAATTTCTATTTTGCCCTCTGGTTCTAAAATATCAGGACAGTTTTCCTTGATAATTTCTTGAAAGATGATGTCTAGGCTCTTTTTTTGATCATGGCTTTCAGATAGTCCAATAGTTTTTAAATTCTCTCTCCTGCATCTATTTTTCAGGTCAGTTGTTTTTCCAATGAGATATTTCACATTGTTTTCTAATTTTTCATTCTTTTGGATTTGTTTTACAGTGTCTTGATTTCTCATAAAGTTACTAGCTTCCAATTGCTCTATTTTAACTTTTAAGGAAGTATTTTCTTCAGTAATCTTTTGGACTTCCTTTTCCATTTGTCCAATTTTGCCTTTTAGGGCATTCTTCTGCTCATTGGCTTTTTGGACCTCTTTTGCCATTTGGATTAGGCTATTTTTAAGGTGTTATTTTCTTCAGTATTTTTTTTGGGTCTGCTTTAGCAAGCTGTTGACTTGTTTTTCATGATTTTCTTGCATCACTCTCAGTTTTTCCTCTACTTCTCTGACTTGGTTCTCAAAATCCCTTTTGAGCTCTTCCAAGGCCTGTGCCTGATTCATGTTTTTCTTGGAGGCTTTGCATGTAGGAGCTTTGGCTTTGTTGTCTTCTTCTGGTTGTATGTTTTGATTTTCTTTGTCACCAAAGTAAGCTAATATAGTCTGACTCTTTTTGCACTGCTTACTCATGATCCTGGCCAATTACTTGAGTTTTAAACTCTCTGATAAAGTAAAAGTGTGCTTCCAATGTGAAGAGTGTACTGTCCCAAGCCTCAGGGGTTTGTACAGCTGTTTTCAGAGGTACTTCTAGGGACATGTAATTTTTCAGTTCTTCCAAGGTGCTATGATAAGGGGTGAGGTGTTTTCTTTCCACCACCACAACAAGCTCCACCACACCAGCATTCCTCCTAGTCCCAGGACCGCCCCTCAGAACTGTGACCCAGATGCAAACACGGGTAAAGGAAGAGATTCCTGCCTCAGCACTGGCAAAGAGATCCTTGCAATCCCCTTCTGATCAGCCACTCAATTCCCCCTCAATCTGTGGGCTAGAAGCTCAGGAAAAAGCTATGGCTCCGTTCCAAGCTGGAGACTTGTGGCTGAGACCTAGCTCCTCTCTCAACATAGTCACAGACTTTACCCACTGACCTTCTAAGTTGTCTTTGGCTTTCAGGGGTTGAGAAGTCTGGAAACCACCACAGCTGCCTGTGATTCAGTCCTCTGAAGCCTGCTCCAGGTTTGCTGTGGCCTGTGGACCCACACCACACTGTGCTCCTCTCCCTGCCCAGCGCAATATACCTTTCTGATCAACCATCCAGGCTGCCTTTGGCTGGAAATTTGTTTCACTCTGTCTTTTTGTGGGTTCTGCTGCTTTAGAATTTGTTTAGAGCCATTTTTTTTTGATATTTGGAGGGCTTTGGGAGAGAACTCAAGACAGTCACTGCTTTCTCTCCACCATCTTGGCTCCGCCTCCTAGGTTTTTTTTAAGGTGTTATTTTTTTCAGTATTTTTTGGGGTCTTCTTTAGCAAGCTGTTGACTTGTTTTTCATGATTTTCTTGCATCACTCTCATTTCTCTTCCCAGTTTTTCCTCTACTTTTCTTACTTGCTTCTCAAAATCCTTTTTGAGCTCTTCCATGGACTATGACCAATTCATATTTTTCTTGGATGCTTTAGATGTAGGAGCTTTGACTTTGTCATCTTCTTTGATTATATGTTTTGATTTTCTTTGTCACCAAAGGAATTTGACTTTTTTTTTGTGCTGTTTGCTCATGTTTCCAGACAATTACTTGAGATTTAAACTCTTTGTTAAGGTAGAGGTCTGCTTCCAGTGTGGAGAATGTACTGTCCCAAGCTTTAAGGGTTTTGTGCAGTTGTTTTCAGAGACACTTCTAGGGACTTGTAAATTTTCAGTTCTTCGAAAATGGTATGATCAAAGGCAAGGTGTTTCCTCCTTTCCTGCCTGGGGCTCTGTTCTATGACTGAGATTCCCTCTCTACCACTGCCACAAGCTTCACCACATCAACTCCTCCTTGTCCCAGTACCACTACCAGGGACTGAGACCCAGATCTAAGCATGGGAAAAGAAAAATAATCTTGT
The DNA here is from genome assembly GCF_900497805.2 of Vombatus ursinus. Taxonomy (NCBI): domain Eukaryota; kingdom Metazoa; phylum Chordata; class Mammalia; order Diprotodontia; family Vombatidae; genus Vombatus; species Vombatus ursinus. Next base: position 7,425,053 of record NW_020951391.1, on the reverse strand, counting down.
CTCAGTACCAGCAAAGAGATCCCTGCAATTCTCCTTGGATCAGCCACTTGATTCCTCTTATTTCTCTGGACTGAGAGCTCTGGAAGTAGCTACCACCCTGGTGCTGTGCTGGGAGTGGGTCCAGACAGCATCTCCCTCATCACAGTCTGACAGATCTTTCCTACTGATCTTCTAAGTTGTTTTTGGTGTTTGTGGGTTGTATAGTATGGAAACCACCATAGCTTCCCTTGATTCAGTCCCCTGGGGCCTACTCCAGGTTTGCTGAGGCTCCATCTTTACTTGCACAGCCCACACTAAATTGTGCTCCTTTCTCAGTCTGGTGCAACAGACCTTTCCAATCATCCTTCCAGGTTTTCTTGAGCTACAAATTTGTTTCACTCTGTCTTTTTGTGAGTTCTGTTGCTCTAGAATTTGTTTAGAGCCATTTTTCACAGGTATTTAGAGGAGTTTGGGGAAGAGCTCAAGCAAGTCCTTGCTTTTTTCTGCCATCTTGGCTCTGCCTCAATAACTTATATTCTTCTAAAAGGATATGGACACATAATAAGTTCATTATCTTTAATATAAGAGGGTTGAATGATGCTCAAGGTCTCTCTTAGCCTTAAATTTGTGGTTCTATGAAAGAGCAATTATTTAAAGTGATCAGTATAACTTACATTCAATGCAGGGTATGTTATTCAATCATTAAAATACTGTACAACAACCAGATATTCTAGAAAGATAAATAAATTCAGGAATACACAGATTATTAGAGATCATATACTTATATGCCTTCTTTTTATTAAGTGAGTAAACTAAGGCCCAGACAAGTCAAATGATTTGCTCAAGCTATGTTGCTAATTGGTGCCAAAATTCAGAATCAAATCCAGGTCTATGAATTCCAGTCCAGTCTTTTTTTCTACTAAATATTGAAGACTTTCTGCATTCTATATTCACTTGAATGAACTTGCACAACAATCTAATGTGATTATTTGAACAAGTATCATCATTATCATACCACCTCTTCATCACTACCATGTATCAGAATGGACCATTCTGTAGGAATATACATTATTGCAGCTTTCTCAACAGCACCAAAGAAAATTTTAACATCTTATTTGGTACCCCCATGCAAGAACAGTAGGCTAACTCACATGAGTCCAATCCTCAGAATATGAACAAGACTCTCCTCATGCCCTTGTCAAAGACGCTGGTTAGTTTGCTTCCAGAAAAAAAAAAAACATGATAATATGGAATGAAAAAGTCATGCTTTATGACTCATATCAAGTATTCTTTTCTTTACCACATTAAAATAAGGAGAATTTTGCTTATTTATTGAGTGGGAACTTAGAATGCATTTAAAAGACAGTAACAAGCCAAGGCATTTTCCTATTCCTTCCTGATTATGTTCAAGTTTACAGGCAAGGGGTGCTGTAAACTTCTGAGTGAGGAAAGAGACCTCTTCAAAGTCATCATGTCCTCACCCAGGCTGTCACCATTTAGTCCATGAGGATTTGTTTCTCCTGTTGCTTCAGTTTCTACTGTGTCTTTTCTTTCCTACTCATAAGTGAAGGACTATTGGACCAAACTGACCTTGTGAGCTTCCAAAGTTTGGGAAAGTAAGTTATCAGATATACAAGAGTCAAAGTTCAGCTGTGAATTGAACCAATAACCAAGATGCTAGGTTCTATAAGAGAATGAGGGAGTTGTCCATCAGTTGGATTACATTTGAGAGTGACTTTGGTGGGCAAATCAGTTGTAAAAATTCATTTGAATCCACCATCCTTAGGGTCCAATGTGTCAAAAGGAAAGGGATACCCTATATGGGGGAGGGGGGATTTGTACTTCAGTTCTTGTTATATCTCCTCAATGAATATCCCTTTGTAAAATCTAATTGATTTTGATTGGTTATATGATATTGAGGCAATAATCACTAGTGATTAATACTGGGGAGAAAACACTAGAATGGGATTTTCAGTTGATAGCTTTAAAATATCACTGCAATTCTTCACATGTACTCTAAAAATCCTGGGGAAGGGTATAATCAAATCCTTGCCCTGAGACATATGACTAATCAGTATGAGCATGAGTTGGGATGAAAATACTCAGAGATTTACAATTATATCACCCCACTAGGATCTAGGGGTAAATTATGTGGTGTTGGGTTTATTCTGTAATGCTTTTGGCTCAAGCCTCTTAGAGCAATGTGTTGCAAATATCAGTCATCAGTGATTGGCACTCCAGTATCACTTAATTTTACTTAGGAAATAGAAACACCTTGGCCACTCATAACTTTTGAATGCATTTTTGGTTCAGGTTCAGTAGCCAATCCAAAGGCTTATCTTTTTCACTTGTTAAAGGAAGCAAATGTAGTTTACCTATGCATACTCTTAATCAGGGGGCAATGCTGTTCCATTACATATTATATCTCCTTTTCTGGAAGCAGTCTCCCTAGACATTTTTATGTAGAGTCACAGTAGGATGAACACTCTATATAGTTTACTTACCATGTCAACAACATGTCAGGGGTACCATGCTGATGAGACCCCAGGAACAGTGAATTAATAGTCAAGACATAGGGAAGGGGCTCACCATTGAGAGAAAGTAGATCACCCACCTTCAGGAGAAAGCATCTCCACTTTTAATATTGGTACCCTGGTTCAAAGCCCTGTCTTTGTGTATGACTCCAGAATTATCACTGCTATATCTTAGATAACATGTCTTCCTTAATAGAGCCTAATATTGAATTGATTTTCTTGGCTATTGTGTCATACTATTGGCATATATTGAATCACTAAAACTGAACCTCTTATTGTTTGTTTTCAAATTAATAGCTTAGTTAAGCATATTCTGCTCACCTCAAACTGGTTTTTGAGCCCATGTATGACTTTATACTTATTGCTAGTATTTGAATGTATTGGATTCAATATTTGTTTTAATATATATGCATATATATACACACATACACATGCATATATATGTATATATACATATGTATGTGCATGTATAAATATGTATATATGAAATAATTTGAAGTAATTATTTGAAACTATCAATTTTCTTTATTGTCTAATAATATAGATAAAATTGATAAAGTTTCAAGTAAATTACTTTATAGCTTAATTCTACCCTTATTATTTAGACAAGGCAAACAAATATTTCACTGACTATATAATATTCACTTTGGTTTAATTCAGAAACATTATTGATATAATCTTTTAATTTCTATTTTCTTCCTCACAAATATGTTTCTAATTTCTCATGTTATTGATCTGGTGCTTTTATTGCAGAAAACCCCACCTATAAATTTCTTCATTTACTTTCCTTCCCATATCAAATTTCAAACACTTTTAATGTCTTCATTTATTTCTCCAGGGTGATTTCTTTTGGGTTCTTCCATCCTTTCTCTGTGATAATGGAATATTTAAAGATAGGTTTTAGCAGTAAGTAAATGCCAAGTTGTGTCAATTATATGAGTGCGGCTCTATTTCGTATTAATGTCAGCTTTGGAGTTTTTAGAGTAAATTCTGACCTAGTTCTTCATGAATATTGATGATAAAAGTAATTCAATATTGAGAACAAATTTTATTGTTATTCCTGATTCCCTTAGTAATCACCTTGTCCTGTATTTACTCTTGTGATAAGCTCTTCCACAAATGGTTCTTAGATTGAATTTTTTTAAGGCAGAAGAAAGGGTCACTACCCCTGCCCAAGATAGTCAAAGACTTAGGAGCTTAATTCTTCTAGCAGTAAAAAAGAAAATACTGGTAAAGGGGTAGCAATCATATCCATTTCCTTCTTTTTCCTGACTTTTCTCTGAATTTTAGAATGAGAAGAATATTTGATTCTTTTTCTTGGTAATGTCAGGCAGCATGGTAGAATAGAAAGGACTTTGGAGTTGGATTCAGGAAATATGGGTTTAACTTTTGGTTCTGACACTTGGCAACTATATGTCCTTGGATAATTCTTTTAAATATTTGAAGTTCCAGTTTCCTAAAAAACAAAATAGGGATAATAATACCTGACAGGGTGATTATGAATAAAGTACTGTGTAAACTTCAAAGCAAATTATAAATATATGCTGTTCTTATAAAGGAAAATAGATCCTAAAACATATGAAGCTTTTTTGAGGGAAAAAACATGAGTCTAGCAGATATATGTTATTCTCACAAAGCTGGTCAGTCTACATGTGCCCATGAGACTTTTAGGGTGTTTCTTCTCTAATGTCATTGGCTCATACCTCCACTGGAAATATTCCTCCTACTCTTACATATACCAGTGGGCAGCATCCCAGTTCTATTCAATTGCTTAACATCAGTTAGCTTTTACACAGGGTCATTGAAGACACAAGCAAGAACAACTACACAAATATCCACTCCCCCCCTCACTATCCACCATCTCCCCATATACTCATACACATATGTATACCTCATGGATACATTCAGCTTAGCTCCTATGAAATATTGGTCCCATCATGTTCATGTCGAGATTTGGACTGTTGGGTGGGTTCATGTCTTAGTTTCCATTGGCAGGGATCTCAAATGTCACTTTCTAACTCAGGCTAGTCTCCAAATTCCAGATTCCTGGGTCTTATTCTCATGACTTCAAAACTCATAAGATCAGAGTTTAAATTCCTTTCACATTTAATGGAAAGCAATAGATTTAGAGACCAAAGAATAAAGCCTTTAGAAAGAGTCACATGTCATCATATAAGAGAAGGTCCCAAGATCTCTCTCCTAACAGCATTGTCTCTTACAAGAAAATGATCTCACATCACCAGAGCAGAGTCAAATGGGAGTATGGTTAAAGGGGTTAGGTTGAGTTTGACTCAGTGTTTTTGAGGCCAGACTCAGTCCCAGTACCAGATAGCTTCCTAATTATGTAGTTTTCAGACTAGAACCAGTTATAACCAGTTTCCAAATCTATACAGTCTCTACAAGGGATATCTATCCCCCATCATTATGACTCTCCTGGAAACAGGCTTATCAGCCTGTTCACATGGAAAGACTCCATCACACATGCTTTGAGTGTGTTTTAGAGGTCCATTACAGAAGCATTTAAAAAAATATATTGCTCTTCCTTCCTTCTTCTTTCCTTCCTTCCTTCCTCTCTTTCCTTCTCTTTTTCTTTCTCTCTTCTTTCTGTATCCTCTCTCTTCTCTCTGACTCTCTCCTTTCTTCTTCTCTACCTATTCTTTCCCTTTTCCATTTCTCTTCTTTTTCTTTTTAGATATGATTATCAATATAAATTCCATTAAAAAATATCCAATACTATTGCTCTGTTCCAGTCCTGTAGAGACAGCATGCCATATTGCACTTAGTGTTGGGCTTGGCATCAGGAAAAGTATCATCAATCATCATCATCATCATCATCATCATCATCATCACTGTCATTATTAAAATAGCTAGCATTTATATAGTTCTTTAAGCTTCATGAAACACTTTATAAATATCACCTTATTTTATCATCACAGCAACCCTGGGAATTAGGTAGTATTATTCTGCTAATTTTATAGATAAGAATACTGAGGAAGAAAGACTTTGTGACTTATCCAAGATCTCACCAATAGTAAGTGTCTGAGGCTGGATTTGAATGCAGGTCCATTTCCTTGACTCTAGGTCCCACACTATTCACTGAAAGGTTCAAATCTGGCCTATGACACTAACCATATAACTCTGGACTTGATACTCAGTCCTATTTATCTCTAGCAACTTGGTTCAGATATATAGACTGACAGACAGACATAGAGATATAGATGTGCGTGTGTGTGTATAGTGTGTGTATGTGTATATATACATACACAAATGCATATATGTATATATATGCATATATACAGACATACTATATATGTGTATATGTATGTATGTGTGTGTATATATGCATGTTTGGGGGGAGAGAGATAGATTGAGATATCTGCATCAGTACACAAAGTTACTACACTGAGTTCTCTATGCTTTAGAAATGACACAATCGTCTCATATTTATTCATGTGCAGAACAATGTGCCAGTGCTTTGGTAAAAACTCAGAATACAAATACAACTTAACCTCAAGGAGCTTAAATTCCACTGGAGGGAAAAACATAAGAAATCTGAAAAGGAAGAGAGCACTGGAATTTGTAAGGATCAAGAAAGCCTTCATTGGAGCTGGTGGTTGAGTTGAGTCTTAGGATTCCTAAAAGGTAGAGATGAGAGGAGAGTGCACTGGAAGCACATGGATCTTATGTATAAGGCATGGAGGTTGGAAATAGAATATTGAATTCAAACAATGCCAAGTTGGCTAGTTTGATTGGTTGTAGAGTATGTTCATGGGAAATAATGTGAAATAAAACAGGAAATATAGGCAGGATCCAGATCATGAAGGTTTTTGAATGTCAAGCTGACAATTTGTACTATATCCTCAAATTAATAGGGAGTCCCTGAAGAGTCTCAATTAGAGGAGTTACATGGTCATATCCATTCTTTAGTAAAATTATTTTGTCCCCTGGTAGGAATGTGTATTGGATATGGAAGAGAATAAAATCAAGGAAACTAGTTAGTTGCATTGAAATAGTACAGGTTTGAACTATAATCCATATGTCAATCCACTGCCCTTGGCACCCAGTTTTATTCCTCAGCCTCACTAGTTGTAGTGACAGATTTTACTGACTCCTGATTTGAAATTATCATTTTTTTCTTTTCACTTAAATCTTCTATTGTTAGTTTAACATTTAGACTTTTCTTCAATCAATCAATCAATAAACATTTGTTAAGTGCTTTGTATATACTATTCTATGTATTAAGAACATAAAGAAAAAAATAGGTCATGAGTGCTTTAAATGCCAAATTAATGCATTTCTATTTGATCCATTTCTATTTGAAATTGGAGTTTACTGAATAGAGGAATGATATGCTCAGACTACTCTTCATGTAATCAATTTGCTGTGTGGAGGATGGATTGTAGGGAGAGACTTTGGCAGGAAGACCAAATAAGAAGCTATAGCAAAAGTCTAGGTGAAAATTGATGAAGGCCTGAACTAGTGTGGTGTTTATGTGGATGATAGAGAAGGGAATTCATATAAAATAGATATTATGGAGATAGAAAAGGCAACATTTGACCATGGATTTACTATGTAGTGTGAGGCAGAGTAAAAAGAAGAAGACATTGAGGTTGTGAAACTGGACTAGAAGAAGGTTGGAAGTGCCATGAATTAAACAGGAAATTTTGACTACCCTCCATTTACTAAACATGGTAGAAGAGATCAGCAATTAAAACCAGTGTTGTCTCTATATGCTATTCTAATGTATTTGCCATAAGTTAATATACATATTAATGGCCCCAATAATTAAAACACTGGGTCTAATTGAAACATAAAAGCTAACCAATGATACTACATTAATAATCCTCACAGGCAGTGATAGATTTCTACAGCCAGCTTCTGTAATTGTATACACAAACTTCCCATGTGAAAAGAACATTTGCATGTGTAAATTATGCGTAATAGTTATATCTCTGACTAAACTGTTTTTATGCATAATTTTGAAGACCATTTTGAACTGGTAGAAAATTGGGTCCTTTATAAGCTACAATGACACTGTTACTATAGAAAATGTTTTTATCCTTTTTAAAAGGAAGCAAAGATAATTTGGTTATACCTTCACCTCTTCACCCTAACCTCTTCAGTTTATCAGTCTGAAAGGCAGCAAAAATAAAGCTTCAGAGGTCTTTAAGGATAACATCCCTCAGTTCAATAATTGTCATAAATATGGCATTAGAAACCATTATTTATGGTTGTGGTGCCATCATCCTTTAGCTTGAAATGAACAAAGAAGGGGAAAAATGGTCTACTTTGAGACTCCTGTGCCAAATAGCTCAGGAAACAAAGCAAAGAGAGAAATAGCCTCCTCCAGCCTCACAAATTGCATGTAAATCAAGGACAGAGCAACCACTTCTTCCTTTCACTAAAGGTGCATAGATGCAGAGTGGGTACATTTAGTTTCATTAAAAAGCATCTTCCTAAGTGATGGCATAGGTTTTTTGCTGCATGGCTGATGACCTATGATGCACATGAGAATAAATAGAAAGGAGACAGTGTGACTGAGTAATATATACACTTTCTGAAATCAGGCAATTAGGGACCCTGTCACCTTTGGGCACACATGTCATTCTTATGACTGATGGAAACACTATTTAGGTCATGAAATCACTTATAACCACATTGCCCTGTCCATTTCATAAACAATCCACCATGCAGTACCTGTGTGTACTATTTGATTTTAGGCAAAACCTGTGTTCTTGAGAAAATTGTGTTTGAGGTCAAGGAAAATCATGATTCCTTTAAGTAGAAATCCATGAGATAAAATCTGTTGGTCCAGATAAATACATACATATGTGTGTATATATCATAAACATACATGTATCTATTAAAAACCAACTTTTTATCTAGTTTCTCAGCATATATTGTTTCCATAATTTATATTTGGTGGAAAAACACATTTATCTATTTTATAAAAACCGAACAAGCTCTTTGTAGCCTATTCTTTAGCATGTTTAATCACTTAGTAGTTTAACACTTTTTTTTCTATTTTAACAATAACTAAAGCTCTTGAGCCATGCTAAGATATGGGACAGCTTTGTTAATTGAATTTAAATAAGAGAGCAAACAAATGCATAAATAAATATAATTCGATATGGTTTGGATGTTAATTGAAATATATGGTATTCAAAATTTTTGAAACAATAATCTTTGTTTGACATTCATGGAAACTTGCTATTAGCCAGATGAGTCAATTAATTTATATTTGCCATTTCTGACTAGGTCTCATCACAGAGTCTACTATGAATCATGAGAAACACAGAATTTGAGAGATGTTCTTGACTATGATTTCTACCAAGTTGAGCTAATGTCTTAAAAGGAATCTCCTCTACAGTATGCTCTGCAAATTGTTAAGTCTTTCTTTAAGACATCCTATGATGGAGAATCCACTATCTCCTACATAGCCCTTATACTGTTAGGTAATTGTAATTTTAAGGAATTTTGCTTTACAACAAAAGTATATTTGTCTCTTTGAAATGCATATATATATATATGTTTGTTTCTAATGCTGTTGCTGCACCCTCCTCAAAAAATGTTTAATCTCTCTTTTACATGTCAACCCTTCCAGTAATTGAAGATAGTTTCAATTTCCCAGTTTCAAAACTGCCATGTCTTTTCCAGGTCAAATACATTGAGGTTTTTCCAATGGATCATAATCATATATAGAGTGGGGACCTTTCACCAGCCTGGTTGCTCTTCTATGAGCATTCTCCAGTTTATCAATACCCTTCCTAAATTTGTTGCACACAACTGTGTCCTGTACTCCATATATGGTCCAACCTGGGCACAAACCAACAGCATCATATTATCTTTATTGATGCAAGTCATGGTTTCCTGGATGTGGGTTTTGAGTAATGATTTTTGGGGAAGGCTATCAAATCATACCAGCACCAGCTAGTCAACATTTATTAAGTGCATACTATGTGTCAGGCACTGTGCTAAGTGCTGGGAATACAAATACAAGCAGAAAAAAAAGAGAATCCTTTCCCTTAAGAAGCTCATATTCTAAAGGGGGAAGACAAGACTTAAAAGAGAGCTGAGAAGAGGGAAGAGGAGGGAGATCTTTAAGGTCAAGGATGCAGGAGTAATATAGAGAAAATTCTGTGGGAATGAGTCATCAATGAAACCTGTAAAGGAATGAAAATGTGGTTGGCCTCGTCTACTTCCTTAAAATGGAGGCTCTGGGAGGAAACAAGCAAAGGAGAAATCAAGGGCACTTCCACTATAAGTAGTCCAAAGAGATATTTATGGTATGGAAGATATTCATGGCAAAGGATTGTGAAGAATCAGCACTGCATCCTATAGAGGGATGAGGCTGTGTCATATTTAAATTGTATTATACTTAAACTCCCAGATCTTTTAATAACAAACTTCTATCTAACCATACCTTTCTCACCTTGTTTGTGTAAAGATGATTTTTAAAAAATCCAAGTATAAAATTTTACAATGAACCTTTTAAATTTCACATTATGCAATTCAACCCAATGATTTAGCTTGTCAAGATACCTTTAAATTCTATCATTCAACATATTAGCTCCCCTTCTCAACTTTTTGTCATCTTCTAATTTGATAAGTCTGTTAATTATATAATTATGAAAATTATTTGTAACAAAGTGTAACAGAATAGGGCCCAACACACATTTGGAGGGGAATCCACCAGACCATTCTTACAAAGTTTATATAGAAAAAATGAATAATTTCACTTTAGACCTAATCATTCAACCAGTTCCACATCTTATTAATTATATTATAGTCTAGACCACAATGCTCCATATTTTTCATAAGAATAGAATGACATATTGTGTTAAGTACCTCACCAAACATTAAGTAAACTGTAGCTGCACCATTCCTCTGATTTAGTGGCCTAAAAACCTTGTCAAAAATGAAAATATGCTTAGTTGAGCATGACAGTTTCTTGAGGAGGTCATCTCAAATTTTTGTTATCACTGCTTTTTTTTCTTAGTTGTTGAATTACCACCTTGATAATCAATCTATAAACACTTATTAAGTGTCTACTTTGTCCAACCACTGTACTATTCAGTAGTTAGTGATATGGGTCATATCAACCAGATGTCTTTAATCATCAAGCATAATGATCTCATTGCTTAACCCGGGAATCAACAACTTAATAACCATTTTTCCCATTCTTTCTAATCCAAAGACACTTTCCTTGGTAGAGAAATCAGAAATAGATTAAGAGATATTTAGATTTTCATTGTGTCTGTCAACAATGACTATCATTTCACACCTGGCACGCAGATAATCAACTACTTCTTTGATTTTTTTCCTTTCTCAATGATACCTAAAAACAAAGTTTAACAAAACAAAAAAGCCCTATTTTAAGGACGTTAGCTTTTTTTCATTTCATTTTCATATTTTTAGTTTCAAATTTCATTCTATTTTTGCATTCCTTATCTTATTCTTACAGTATTTGGCCACAATTTTATATCCATTTCCTGTTATGTTTCCTGACTTACTTCTTCTGTACATATCTTTTAAAAAAAGATTTTAAAAATACCCTGTGTGTCTCAGTTCTTTAACTTACTATTTGTGTGATGTTTTTCAATACATTTATTGACACTGGACCACAGTTCTTCTGCTATGAAATGATGAGGATGAACCACATCGACTCTAAGGTCTCATTGAAGTCCACATCTATGATCCTATGATCCTGGAATCCTAGGATCACATGGTCATGTGACCATGGAAGTTTGGTGAGTTTCTCAATCATATTTCCACTCTTCAAAATATGTGTGTTTATGTAATTTATAATTACAACTAAACAAATAGAAGTCAGAAGAAAGAACTAAGGTAAAGGTAAAATCTTTAGGAGTTAACAATAGAGAACTTTAGTTCTTAGAGCTACAGTTTGGTGTAGTCTCTACACACCCAAGGCAACATAACAATGTAACTCAACAATTCATATAGGATCCTAGTTTGGAATAGTTTGCTGCTGTTGGATCACCTCTATTCTTTTGCAACTCTCAAATAATTGAAGCACCCGAGGAAGGAGAAGGGGATTCTGAAAACATATTACATTTTGAAAGAGACTTTGCCCTAGACTTATGAACTCCAAAGTTACATAGATTCTATCCACAATATTCTCCTTAACCACTCCTCACCCCATAAAAAGTGGTACGTGGGAGACTGAACCCATCCATAAGAAGGGAAGGAAAGTCAAAAGAGAAATTGAGATGGAGTACCAATGTGGGATGCTTTCTGCTTGGAAGGAAAGCTATGTCATATCTGCATAGCATAATAAAATGCAAAGACATCACCTTGCTGACAATGGTCTATGTAGTCAAAGCTGTGACTATTCCTACAATGTATGGTTGTGAAAGAAAAGAATGTGAACTTGGACTGACTTCAGAGATAGTGGAGGACAGAAAGGCTTGGCACACTATGGTCCATGAGGTCACAAAGAGTTGGGTATGACACATGACTAAACAGCAACATTCTAAGCCTGGGCTATAAGTTATCACAGCCTCCTCACATTTTGATATTTAGATTAGGTCTTAGGTCCTTGGTCAAAGAGTTCTAAAGGATTTGAACTAGGCACATTCTTTTCTTCCACAACACTACCTATTAATTGCATCCTCTGTCATTTCATTTTTCTTTTGACTTCAATCTTACTCAGCATCAAAATCTTTTTGAATGAGTCCTATTTTCTCATTATGTGGTCAAAGACTTAAGCTTCAACTTCAGTATTTATCCTTCCAGTGAATATTCAAAGTTAATTTAAGTATTAACTGATTTTATATCCTTGCTTTTCAAGGGACTCTTAAAAATCTTCTCTAGCACCACATTTCAAAAGCATTGATTCTGCTTCCAAGGAAAGGCTTGAGATATACATGCTAGCAAAGAGGTAGAGACCAGAAAGTAAATAGCAGAAGATAAAAGTTAAGCAATGTTTTTAGATGAAAAACAACAACAACAACAAAGATTTCAATATAAAAACTTCAATAACTTCCACCTTAGTTTCCCATATTCATCCCTGCAACCATTTCCTCCTTTTGGTGAAAATAAGATCTAGAATATGATTTTTCTTTATTATATCCTTTGCCTTTCCTCCCAAATCACAGTCTCCAAGACTATCATTAACCAACCCAAATAATCCATAACAAAATAAATAAATAAAATATATAAATATATATGGCTTTCTAAATCAATATATGGCCTACAGAGATCTTCATGTATAGTTTACTAGTTGATGTTTCTATTTGAGTTTATCTCTACTAATCTATTCCATATTGGTCAACATTTTCACAGTTTAGGACATTACTACTAAGAAAATAATATAGTTTGGATAAGTTAGATATTTTATAATCCTAACAAATACTAATTTTATGGGGAAAATATCAAGTTGGATAATTCTGTCTTTAGGTTCAATAACATCCTTTTAGATAGGAAGAAACTAAACTCCACCCTTATAAATAATTTATTTGACATACAATTATCTTTATATATTTTGCAAACCTCCTCAGTAGATTTTGTTTTAAAGGACAGTACTTTTCATATGCCTAAGAGATGTCCACAACCCAATATAATTACACTCTGACATGGTTGTCATCTATACTAGAGTATTAATTGTGTCAACATTAGCAAGGTATTGCTAGGATATTTGGTCTATGTAATTCACTTTTTCACTGAGTCCCAGACTCCAAATATAACCATTCTCCTCTTTCTCAGGTTTGTAAGAGGCAGTTGGTGGGATGTTAGTCCCTTCTGCAAAGGAGTTGCTTCTCCAGATGGTGGCTTTGAGGATAAAAATAAATCACGATATTGAAACATTTAACATTTTTTTCCCATTGCATTTAATTATATTGAATTAGTTATGTTAAAGTGAAAACATGATATGGCCACTGAGTTGTATCTCCAATAACTAACTCACTTAAAAGGATGAAAGGAAATAAGGAAAGGGGGAAGGAAGTGAAATCAAAAAGGAAGGAAGGAAGTAAAGAAGGAAGGGAGAGAGGAAGGGAAGGAGTGAAGAAGGAATGGGAGAAAGAAAGATGGAAGTAAAGAAGGGAGAATTATTTACTAAGTACCTACAATATCCCCTGTGCTATGCTAAGCAATTTACAAATGTTACCTCATTTGATTTTCAAAACAATCCTGGGTGGTAAGTACTGTTATTGTAACACTTCAGCCTACACATCTGTAAAGTGGGAATAACAAGATTGTGTTTCTTCCTACTCTTGAAAGTTCATATTTTAATCATTATGGCAAATGTGATAGATAACTCTTAATACTAATCATTAATAAAGATCAGCTAGTTGTAGGTTACAAAGTTGATTTCAATGAGTTATTTTAAGCAATTTTTCATTCTCTGGAGGAGTGAGCTAGTGTTTCCAAAAATCTTAATTATGCATTTTTGAAATGTTTTCATCTGAGAACGAAGAAAAACTATCCCGGGCTTCCATTTCAGGTTTGTGGATTATGAATTTCATAAACATTCTCTGCTAATGTCTACTGAGTTGCTTGCAACCAAACATTCTACTTTCTTTATTACTTCTAATGACTCACAATTATAATACAAGCACACACCTACATATGTGTGTATGTATCTTAAACTTCCACTAATGCCTTCAAAGTTCATTCTACATTAAACCAGCAAAAAGTAATATTACAGGTCTAATTCATTTTCACTTGTATTTTGTCTTTAAATTTATTGTCAAACATGTTTTATTGACAGAGAGATATAAATATGGATAGATACAGATGTAGAAATGGATACATATATTAGTGTAGATAGATAGATATATTAAGGGAGATTTGGAAAACTTGGATAGAGTTAAGAACAGTGAATCTATTGTATTAGATAGAGCTATAGGTCTGGAAACCAAGGTCTTAAGTTTAAAACCTGGCTCTTCCTTTTACACCTATGTGACCTTAGTCAAGTCACTTAATTTGTTTAAGCTTCAGTTTTTTTTTTTTTTTAAATTTTCATGTGAGTTGGTTGATTTAGATGAACTTTATGATGATGGCCCCTTCTAACTTTAAATCCATGACTAGAACTATGAATGTGATATGTATCAAAAAATTAAACAATGATTTATTCTTGTAATATATAAAAGTTTGGCATTGTATATATAACAAACATTAGTTTTTATTAAGGACCAACTTCAGTTGAGATGAGAAAGAATGGACAAGAACAGAGAATAGGCCTGTTATTTCCTTGATATAGGGATTTTCCAGTCAAGGAAAAACCTACTAATACAAGATGGTACCTATTCTACAATTTGTAAAGTCTTGGAGATTTCCCTAGAATCCTGAGAACTTATATGAAATTTGCTTATGTTCCCATAGACATTACGCATTAGAGTCAAGAAAGATAGAAACAAAGAGATACTATCAAAGAGTCATTTAAAGAGAGCAGGGGTAATAACAGGGCAAGATTTGTGCTTTTTGGTACAAAATGCAAAAAATATCCAGAATGAGAACCTATAGAAGAATATAGCCATGAATTAAAAAGGATAAAAGTATTAATTATGTGTTGTGTACATCTATATTGATGAAAGTACAGGTCCATTATGTGTTTCAGTAGAATTTCCTACCATGAAACATTTTTAGATGCAGAAAGTGAGTACCAAGTCTTTCTTTTTTTTTCAAATATTACAAAACTAGAAACCCAGGTCAAAATTTGATAGCAAATGACTGTGCAGGCAGCAGGAAGTTCCCCAGCTTTTGGACCTCTCTCTTTGACTTTCTTTCTCCAACTCCAACACCTTCTCCCTCTGTAACTGTGATGGAACAGGCCATCTCCTTGGCCAAGGACTTCTTGGCCAGTGGCATCACCACTGCCATTTCCAAGACTGTGGTGGCCCCCATTGAGAGAGTGAAGCTACTATTGCAGGTGCAACATGCAAGTAAACAAATTGCTGCAGATGAGCAGTACAAAGGCATAATGGATTGTATAGTCCGAATTCCAAAGAAACAAGGGGTCCTTTACTTCTGGTGGGGTATCTTAGCAAATGTCATCAGATATTTCCCCACCCAGGCCCTTAACTTTGCCTTTAAGGATAAGTGTAAACAGGTGTTTTTGGGAAGAGTGGACAAGCACACAGTTTTGGAGGTGTTTTGCTGGCAGTCTTACCTCTGGCGATGAAGCTGGGGCCACTTCTCTCTGCTTTGTCTACCCTTTGGATTTTGCAAGAATCCGCTTGGCAGCTGATGTTGGGAAATTGGGAACTGAGAGAAAATTCAAAAGCCTGGGAGACTGCCTTGTGAAAATCACCAAGTCTGATGGAATTTGTGGCTTGTATCAAGGTTTCAATGTCTCAGTGCAGGGTATAATTATCTATACAGCAGCTTACTTTGGAATCTATGACACAGCAAAAGGTATGCTCCCAGATCCCAAGAACACTCATATTGTGATAAGTTGGATGATTACCCAAACAGTGACTGCTGTAGCAGGTGTGGTCTCCTATCACTTTGATACAGTAAGGTGGTGAATGATGATGAAGTCTAGACACAAAGGACAATTGACTCCTGGTGGAAGATTGCTGAAGATGAGGGTGGCAAAGCTTTCTTCTAGGGTGCCTGGTCCAATGTTCTTAGAGGCATGGGTGCAGCTTTTGTGCTTGTAATGTATGATGAATTGAAGAAAGTAATCTAAGTACATCCTCACTAAAGGAACCAGTGAATATAGATCAAGTAGAATACTTAACCATAGTTAGCATTTTGGACCATTGACCTTCAAGAAATTCCTGTTTTGTTTTTGTTTGTTTGTTTGTTTGTTTGTTTGTTTTTATCCAGGCCAGATCATGTTTGTAGGGGAGCCTGGAAATGCTCTTAGAAAAAGGGACTCATTTATTGTGATCCGTTATTCACACAGTGGAACTGATGATGATTCAGTCTATTGATTCTATTGTTTTTTTGGGAAATAACAGTTACTGTGGGTTCAAAGAGGCAGATCAACTTAGACCATCTAGTTTAAATGCTCTTTTGTAGGACCATAAATTTGTGTTTAAGTATTTATTTAAAAAAAATCATGTCTCCCATTTGTACTTAAGCACTATATATACTATTTTGCATAACTAATTATTCGGAACTTATGATGATCTGTGTTGGGCATTCTGCTGTAAAACAATAAATATACAGAAGATGTTAAGAAAAAGTAAATAAATAAAGGATCTTTTTTATAACGACAAATTCACAGGCTATCAGTGGGCAATAGAATATGATTTCAAACTGAATCCTACTTGTTTAAACAGACATGTTTATGTGAGAGTAGACAGAAAGAGATGTGAACAACAGTTAGACACAGAAAAATACAATATCTGGTGAGAAATGGACTACATATAGTAGTCCAGAAGAAAATGAAAAAGTAAAAAGACATTTCCTAAAGCAAATGTCCCAAATAAGAATGAATCAATCATTTTAAAAATTATTAGGCATCTACATATAGTGGAAAGACAGTAAAAATGAGTTTTCTAGAGTATAATTCCAACCATGCCACTCCCTTACTCAATAAACTCTGGTGACTCCCTATCACCTCCAGTATCAAAAAAACAAAACAAAAAAACATATACTTGGTGTTCAAAGTCCTTTATAAGCTAATACCGTGCTTTTAAAGATGGAACAACCTAGTGATGCAGCAAAATTATTTTTTTTCTCCATTTTCTGAATTGAACCCACCTCTAAAGATGGAACAAGTTGTTAAGGACAATACAAGAAGGACCAGAGACTTTGAATGAGACAAGTTTGTGGATTTTTTTTCTTTTTTGGCTTTTTTTTTGCTCCTGAACTTTACCAGTTATTTTATTAGGATTTGTATATAGTGACTTGATGTACTTATTTATGCCTTCCAAGAAAGACAAACAGCACAACAAAGAATTCCTTTCTTCAAAAACAAGCAAATAATGCTCTCTTAGAAAATACTCTCATTGTGTCCTTAATCAGTATCTAAATAAATTAAAGCTAAATAATATATATCCATGAAATTAATAAAAACCTAGTCCTCTCCTACCTTTCCTTTCTTTTTACATCTCTGTCCTCCCCATCTATTCTTCAATTCAATTACACTGGCCTTCTTGCTGCTTCCCAAACAAGACACTCCATTTCTCACCTTTGGGCGTTTTTTCTTACCATCCCTTTTGCCTAGAAAGCTCTTCTTCCTCATCTTTCCTTCTTACTGGCTATTCTCCTCACCTGAAATCTCTTCCATGCTCAACTTTATCTCACAGAATTTCTTCCTTCAAAATCTTATTCAAGCACTAATGTTTATGTGAACCTTTTCCTGTTTCCCTCAACTGCTAGTGCTCTCCTTCACAAATTCCCTTGTATTTAAGTAATTTTATTTTCTTTATATTTTTCTATATAAATATGTATTGTGTTATGCATGCACACATGTAGATTCCTTTGTTGTTTCTCTTACTAAATCTTAAGCTCCTTGTGAATAAGTATTATTTCATTTCCTGTATTTGTATCCATGTAGGACAGCTAGGAGTCCTAATGAACAGAGTTCCTCTTCCTGAGTTCAAATCTGGCCTCAGGCACTTACTAGTTGTGTGACCCTGGGTAAGGCATTTAACCTTGTTTGCCTCAGTTTTCTCATATGAAAAATGAGCTGGAGAAGGAAATGGCAAACCATTCCAGTATCTTTGCCAAGAAAACCTCAAATGGGGTTACAAAAAGTCAGCTAAGACTGAAAAATAACTAAACAAAAATTTGTAACCCCAGTACGTGGAACATAGTAAGCACTCTTTCCAATTGATTGATGATCCACCCTGGTTTCCAACAAAAGAGAGAAATTATTTCCCCATCCTTGTTGGAATTTGCAGAAGAGAGCTGCAGAACATTACACAGAATATTAGACTTCAATCGTGTTGTGGGGTGCTTAGCTGAACTGCTCCTCCTTCCCCCACTCTCTAAACTAAAATACCATTTTCCAAATCTTTCTTAATTCTAGAGAATTCCATCTCTTGATCCCTATTTATCTTATATGTAGATTGTTAATACATATTTCTTTGTCATCTTCCCCATTAGATATGGAAATAACTGTCTTTTGCTTCATTCTGTACCCATAGCAAATAGCATCATGTTTATCACAGAGCAAGCATTTAATAAAGATTTATTGAGCATCTGGAAAGGTAGGCAGAGAAGTGTTTTGCTCATGGTGGGTGGTGGTAGAGGGATGATAAGTTGAATCTCAGTGCAATTGACTGCCATTACCAGAAACAATGATAGTATTGATTTGATTGGTGTATCCAGAGCAAAAGTTGAATGATTAGGGGAAGGGAGTATGGGAAAGGAGAAGTGAAGCTGGAACATGCTGACAGTTTAGGTAGCCACATGCCTGGGATGGAAAAATGCAGGACTTGCCACTGGTACAATATATTAGGTAAGAAACCTTTATCTGGTCCAAGACCTCCATTACTACTTGCCTCTTTCTGTTTCCAAAGATATGATGGAGGGGAGGAGAGAGACAGGCAGACAGACTGAAAGAAAGAGACAAAGAGAGAGAGAGACAGAGATGGGGACAAAGACAGAGAGAGACAGGCAGAGAGACAGAGACGGAGAGAGACAGAGAGAATTGTGTGAGGAGAAAGAGAAAAAGAAATACAAACAAAAGGGATTCAGATCCAATGAATAGGTAGAATTCAAGAAAACATCTCTCTTGCCCCCTTTAGTGTCTCTATAACCTGTACTACACAAATGTTGAGTGCTGGTAGCAAAAATCACAACTTCTGAATTCCAAGTTTTACGCCAGATCTGATGGTCATTTGTGACATTTTGATAATCCCATCCCCTTGTAGAAGATAGATCCAATTTTGAATCAGAAGTTAAGAACTTGTTAATATCAGAAATTTGCCTGCTAAAACCAGCCACACTACCCATTACTGACTACTTTTTAATGACTTAATGGTCTGGTCAAACCTTGGGAGAGAAGGGATCTGGGAAATGAGTCAGAGCATATTGTTATATCTCATTCAAATAGGTACAAAATAATGAGCTATTAAAAAGTTATTATACTAGGAACCTACTATTAATTATATTAGAAACTTCCTAATATAAGCTATTACATTCTAAAATGTGCTATGATCATTTATGTGTCTTAGTAACATTAGATTTCAAATACCTTGAGTCTAGGAACAGTGATATTTTTCATCTTTATAATCCCACCTCTCCAGCACAGTGATTTCCTAGAATTGGCATTTAACAAACAAACTAAGTTGTATGCTTAAAAAAGAACATAGGAATGAAATATTACATAAAAAGCTACCAAATACAAGTAAATAATGACACATATTCCAATGATATTATACCTTTAGAAGGAGTCTTCAGGAAAATTAATGTGGCAAGGTGAAAAACATTTAAAAAGCAAATTTTCTTATTTATTTAAAAATAACTATATATACACATTTATATGCACATATATATACATGTATACATATGCACACATAAATATATGTGTGTGTGTGTGTGTGTGTGTGTGTGTGTGTGTACTTTGTTTTACTACCCTAAGTAAAAAATTTCAGAGAGTTCTAAATGTTTATAGCAATAGAGGGTCCATTTCATTCAGTTTCAGCTCAGGCTAGAAGTACTATTCATCATACTAGGGCCAGTTTTGTGAATCATCAGGAAGTCACAGACTTTTCAATTCATCCATTAACATTTTGTTTTCTCAAGCTATAAAATTAAGTCCTGCCACTTGGGAACAAGCAGAATAAATTTAGCTTCATTTTCAAGATAGCCCTTCATGTACTTGAATAGAATTGTCAAGCCCCATTCTTCTCAAATCTGGTTTCCAGGTTAAACACTATCAGTCCTTTAGATTCTTGATGTGTATTTACATTATTTTCACTGTTCTGGTTATGGCCATTTGCATTTTTCCCATTTTTTGAATGCCTTCATAAAATGCCTTTCCAAGAAATGAAAATATTTCTCCTGATTTACTCTGACCATGATAGATTAACTTCAGACTCCATTTCTAGGTGTTGGACACTATGCATTTGTATAGTATTTTATTGTTTCCAATTACATGTAAAGAAAAATTTAACATTCATTTTTTTTCCTTTTAGGCAATTGGGGTTAAGTGGCTTGCCCAAGGTCACACAGCTAGTAAGTGTCAAGTGTTTGGTCTGAGGCCAGATTTGAATTCAGATCCTCCTGACTTCAGGGCCGGTGCTCTATCCACTGTGCCACCTAGGTGGTCCTTACATTCATTTTTTTTTTTTTACAAAATTTTGGGTTCCAAATTTTCTCCTTTCCTCCCTACTCCCTAAAACAATAAATAATTTGATAATTTGATATGGGTTATATGTGCAATCATGTAAAACTCATTTCCTTATTAGTCATGTTGTTAAAAAAACAGAACAAAAGGAAAAAAAGTGAAAATGGTACACTTTGATCTACATTCAGTCTTCATCAGTTGTTTCTCTGAATGCAGATAGAATTTTCTATCTAGAATATTTTGGGATTGTCTTAGAACATTGTACTGCTGAGAAGAGTTAAGTAATCAAAGTTGATCATCACACAGTGTTGCAGTTACTGTGTACAGTGTTTTCCTTGTTCTGCTCATGTCACTGTGCATCAGGTCATCTAAGTCATGTAAGTCTTTCCAGGTCTTTTTTTTTTTCTGGAATCTGCCTGCTTGTTAATTCTTATAGCACAATAGTATTCCATTATATTCACATACCACAACTTGTAGGCTATTCCCCAACTAATTGGCATCCCCTTAATTTCTAAATCTTTGCCACCACAAAAAGAGCTTCTATAAACATTTTTGTACTTGTAGGTCCTTTTCCTTTTTTTAAAATGTCTTTGGGATACAGACCTTGTAGTCATATTCCCAGATGAAAGGGTATGAACAGTTTTAATACTCTTTGGGCACAGTTCTAAATTAATTTCCAGAATAGTTGGATCAGTTCACAACTCCACCAAACATGCGTTATTGTTCCAATTTTCCCAAACTATTTCCAGGATTTATCATTTTCTGTTTCTGTCATGTTAGCCAATCTGATTTGTATGAAGTGGTGCCTCAGAGCTGTTTTAATTTGCATTTCTCTAATAAATAGTGATATAGAGCATTTCTTAATATGACTACAGATGGCTTTAATTACTTTGTCCAAAAATTTCTTGTTCATATCCATAGATCACTTATCATTCTGGTAATGACTAGCATTCTTATGAATTGGACTTAGTTAACTATATATTTGAGAAACACAGTCTTTTTTTTAGAGACATTTGCAGTAGAAATTGTTTCCCAGCTTTCTGCTTTCCTGTTCTTGCTTACTATGGTTTTGTTTATTCAATTTTTAATTTAATATAATCAAAATTGTCCTTTTATATCTTATAATGCTCTCTATTTCTTGTTTGATCATAAATAATTCCATTTTTCATAGATCTAAAAGATAAACTATTTTTTGTTCTCCTAATTTTCTTATGCTATCACCTTTTACATCTAAATTATGTACCCATTTTGACCTTATCTTGGTATATGGTATAAGGTGTTGGTCTATATCTAGTTTCTGCATATTTTTTTCCAATTTTTCCAGCAATTTTTGTGTCAAATAGTTAGTGTTTATCTCAAAAGCAGGTTTATCAAACTCTACATTACTGTGGTCATTTACAACTATTTTTGTGTACCTAATATATTCCACTGATCCACAACTCTATTATTTAGCCGGTACCAGAAAGTTTTGATGATTTCCTCTTTAGAATACAGTGTGAGATCTGGTATGGCTAATCCACCTTCCTTTCTATTTTTTCCGTTCATTCCCTTGATTTTCTTGATCTTTTGGTTTCAGATGAATTTTGTTATTATTTATAATAGCTTTAAAAATAATTTTGGAAGTTTGATTGTTATAACACTTAACAAATAAATTAATTTAGGTAGAATTGTCATTTTTATTGTTTTGACTTGGCCCACACAAGAACATTCAATATTTTTTTCTCAATTATTTAGGTCTGACTTTATTTTTGTGAGAAATGCTTTGTAATTGTGTTCATAAACTTGCTGGGTTTCTCTTGGCAGGTAAATTCCCAAATATTTGGTATTATTTATAGTTATTTTAAATTATTTTTTTTCTTTTTCTCTCTTGCTACTGGGCTTTGTTGATAATATATAGTAATACAGATGATTTATGTGGATAATTTTATATCCTGCAACTTTACTAAAGTTGTTAATTATTTCAACTCATTTTTTTTTTTAGTTTGATTCTCTAGGATTCTACAAGTATACCTTTATATCATCTGCAAAAAGTATAGTTTTGTTTCTTTATTCTGTATTCTAATTCCTTCAATTTATTTTTCTTCTCCTATTGCTAAAGCTAACATTCCTAGTATAATATTGAATAATAATGATGATAATGGTCATTCTTGTTTCACCTCTAATTGTTCTGGGAAGGCTTCTACCTTATCCTCCTTACAGGTGATGCTTGCTCATGATTTTAGATAGGTACTACTAATTATTTTAAAGAAAGCTACAATATCCCTACACTCTCTAATATTTTTAATAGGAATGGGTGCTATATTTTGTCAACAGCCTTTTCTGCATCTGAGATAATGATATTATTTCTATTGATTTGTTATTGATATGGTCAGTGATGCTCACTATTTTCCTAATATTGAAACAACCCTGCCTTCCTGATATAAATCATACCTGGTCTTAGTGTATGATCCTGATGATATATTTTCACTCTTCCTGATTTAGATATCAGCCCAATATTTGTGTCATAAAAGGAATTTGGTAGGACTCTTTCTTTGCCTATTTTCCCAAATAGTGTATATACTATTGAATTAATTGTTCTTTAAATGTTTGGTAGAATTTACTTGTAAGTCCGTCTGGTCCTGGGAATTTTTTCTTGACAAGATCATTGATGGTTTGTTCACTTTCTTTTTCTAAAGTAAGATTATTTAAGTATGCTTTTACTCTTTTGTTAATCTGGGCAATTTACATATCTGTAAATATTCATACATTTCACTTAGATTGTCAGATTTATAGGCATACAATTGGGCAAAGTAGTTCATAATTGTTAATTAAATTTCCCTCTTATTGCTGGTGAATTTACTCTTCATTTTTGATACTTGTAATTTGGTGCTCTTTGTTTATTTTTTTAAATCAAATTAACCAATGGTTTACCTACTTTTTTTTCATAAAACCAGCTCTTAGTTTTATTTATTAGTGCAATCACATTCTTACTTTCAATTTTGTTAATCTCTCCTTTGATTTTTCAGGATTTTCAATTTGGTATTAAATTGGGGATTATTGATTTGTCACTTTTCTTAATTTATTAATTTATTTCTTAATTGCATGTCCAATTCATTGATTTGCTATATCTCTATGCTATTGATATAAGAATTTTGAGATATAAATTTTCCCCTATGTTCTGCTTTGGCTGCATCCCATAAATTTTGGTTTATTACCTCATTGTATGTAGTCATTCTCTTTGATGAAATACTTGATTGTTTCCACTATTTGCCTTTCTTTAGGATTAGATTATTTAGTTATCAACTAATTTTTAATCTATTTCTTCCATTGCCCTCTATGGAATGTAACTATTGCATTATGATCTGAAAAAGATGCATTTAATACTTCTGCCTTTCTGCATTTGATTATGAGATTTTTATGCTTTAATACATAGGCCCTAGTATATACTTTTTTGTGTAGGTGCCTCATACCAGTGGAAAAATGGATATTCATTTCTATCCCTTTTCAATTTTCTCCAGATGTCTACCATATCTAACTTTTCTAAAAATCTATCCACCTCCTTAAGGTCTTTCTTATTTTTTGTTTGTTTGTTTTTTTTGTTATATTTCTCTAGTTCTAAGAGGGGAATGTTGAGGTTCCCTACTAGTATAGTTTTACTGACTATTTCCTCATAACTCACTTAACTTCTCCTTTAAAATTTTGAATAACATATAATTTGGGGCATATGTTTATTATTGATATTACTCCATTCTCTTTATCATTATCTTTTAGCATGATATGGTTTGCTTCCTTGTCTCTTTTAATTAGATCTATTTTTGCTTTGGCTTTGTCTGAGGTCAAGATTGCTATCCCTGTTATTTTTTTTAATTCTGCTGAAGCATAAAATATTCTGCCCCAAACTTTTATATTTTCTCTGTGTGTGTGTCTCTCTGCTTCAAGTGTGTTTCTTGTAACAACATATTGTAGGATGCTGTTTTTTAATCCACTCTGCTATCCTCTTACATCTTATGGGAGAGTTCACCACGTTCACATTCACAGTTAAGATTACTAACTGTGTATTTCCCTCCATCCTATTTTCTCCCCTGCTTGTACTCTCTCTCTCTCTCTCTCTCTCCCTGTTTCTCTTTCTCTCTCTCTCCTTTCACCCTGTCTCCATGTCCCTCCTCTGCAATATTTTGATTCTGACCTCTCCTTCCTTCAATCTGTCCTCTATTCTATTACACACACACACACACACACACACACACACACACACACACCTCTTTTCCTTGATAATTTCTTTAATTATGTTGTCCATTGCTTTTTTTTAACATGGTTTTCAGATAGTCCAATAATTTTTAAATTATCTCTCCTTGATCTATTTCCTAGGTCAGTTGGTTTTCCAATGAGATATTTTTTATTTTCTTTTATTTTTTCATTTTTTGATTTTTTTTAAATTATTGATTTTTGATGTCTCATAGAGTCATTAGCTTCTACTTTCTCAGTTCTAATTTTTAAGGAGATTTTTTTTTCTTTAGTGAGCTTTTGTACCTCCTATTCCATTTGATCAATTTTATTTTTAATGAGTTGTTTTCATCAGTGAATTCTCCCTTTTTGTGTCCTTCCTTTACCAAGGTGTTAATTCTTTTTTCCATAATTCTCTTGCATACCTCACATTTCTTTTCTCAATTTTTTCCCTCTTATTTATTTTTTAATCCTTTTTAGGCTCTTGCAAGAGGGAATTTTGTGCCTAAGAACAATTCATATTTCTCTTTGAGGATTCACAAGTGAGCATTTTGACACTGTTTTCTTTTCTGAGTTTGTGTTCTGATCTTCTGTCACCATAGTAGTTTTATATGGTCAGGGATTTCATTTGTTTGCTTGTTTTTATTCATTTTCCTGACTATTTCATGACTTTTAAGGTTGAGCTCTATTTTTGGGACACAGGGGACACTGTCCCATGCTTCTTGCACCAGGGGCAGGGGCCTTATAACTGGCTTATTATGCCAGGACTTCTGGGGTTTCTGGCTCACCTGTTGAGCTGAGGTCTCTTGAGTCGATGTGTATCTTGCTGTGATAGGGTCACCTAGCCCAGTTGTACCTGGTCCATATCTCCCAGTCCTGATCACTGCCCTGTTGTACCAGGGCTTGAGACCTCACACCTGACCAACTCTGCTGCTGGCCTGCTCAGTCAGACCATGTTATCTCAGTTGTTCATTTGTGTTAGGATGATGGACCTGCTGCTGGTTTGCCTGAAAACTGCCTCCACTGTGCTGTGTTCTCTTTTTTACCCAAATAAGAGACTTTTCCTGAAGGTCTTCTAAATTATCTTGGGCAGGAAAATTATTTCACCCCATTCTTTCATGGGTTCTGTTGATCTAGAATTCATGTTGAGACTTTATTTTAATTTGTTTTGAGGGAACTTGGGGAGAGCTCAAATCCCTGCCTTTTCTTTACCATCTTGGTTCCATCTTTTCCATTATGAATTTTTAAAATAAAATCCAACATATTTTTGTGTGTTCCAGTGCCGTCTCTATATATTACTAGATTGCAATATTTATGAGAGATAAAGAAATTGCCCTTAGTCATAATGAGAGAGAGAGATAGTGAGAGAGAGAGAGAGAGAGAGAGAGAGAGAGAGAGAGAGAGTTACTACCAAGGGTGGGACTTAAAAGCTCTTAAACAGAGATGTCCCTAGGAACCTTTATTATCCCCTATCAAAAGAGGTGGACTAATTAAATAAGGCAGGCAGGCAACTAACTTTTACCGAGTCCTTACTATGTGCCAAGCACTGCACTAAGTACTGTGCATAAGAAAGAAAGGAGGGGGCGGAGCCAAGATGACAGAGGGAAAGCAGTGACTGTCTTGAGCTCTCTCCCAAAGGCCTCCAGATACCTAAATAAATGGCTCTAAACAAATTCTAAAGCAGCAGAACCCACAAAAAAACAGAGTGAAACAAATTTCCAGCCCAAGACAACCTGGATGGTTGATCAGAAATGTATATCATGCTGGGAGGGGAGAGGAGCACAGTTCTGCCTGGGAGCACAGGCCACAGAAACCCTGGAGCAGGCCTCAGAGGATGGAATTGCAGGCAGCTGTGTCAGTTTCCAGACTTCTCAACCCATGAATGCCAAAGACAACGTGGAAGGTCAGTGGGAAAAGTCTGTGGCAGCTGTGAGGGAGGGGCTAGGTCTCAGGTGCAAGTCTCCAGAGCATGGCCTGGGGCAGCAACTGTTTCCTGAGCTTCCAGCTCACAGACTGAGGGGGAATTGAGTGGCAGATCAGAGGGGAATTGCAAAGAGCTCTTTGTCAGTGCTGAAGCAGGAATCTCTTGCTTTACTGGTGCTTGGATCTGGGTCACAGTTCTGAGGGGCAGTCCTGGGGCTAGGAGGAACACTGGTGTGGTGAAGCTTGTTGTGGCTGTGGAGAGGAAACACCTCGCCCCTTATCATACCACCTTGGAAGAACTGAAAATTTACAGGTCCCTAGAAGTACCTCTGAAAACAGCTGGAAAACCCCCCGAAGCTTGGGATAGTGCACTCTTCACATTGGAAGCAGACTTTTACCTTAACAAATAGTTTAAAACTCAAGTAATTGGCCAGGATCATGAGTAAGCAGTGCAAAAAGAGTCAGACTATATTGTCTTACTTTGGTGACAAAGATCAAAACATACAACCAGAAGAAGACAACAAAGTCAAAGCTCCTACATCCAAAGCCTCTAAGCAAAATATGAATCAGGCCTTGGAAGAGCTAAAAAGGGATTTTGAGAACCAGAAGTAGAGGAAAAACTGAGAGTGATGCAAGAAAATCATGAAAAACAAGTCAACAGCTTGCTAAAGCAGACCCCCAAAAATCCTGAAGAAAATAACACCTTAAAAAATAGCCTAACCCAAATGGCAAAAGAGATCCAAAAAGCCAATGAGGAGAAGAATGCCCTAAAAAGCAAAATTGGACAAATGGAAAAGGAAGTCCAAAAGATTACCGAAGAAAATACTTCCTTAAAAATTAGAATAGAGCAATTGGAAGCTATTGACTTTATGAGAAATCAAGATACTATAAAACAAATCCAAAAGAATGAAAAATTAGAAAACAATGTGAAATATCTCACTGGAAAAACAACTGACCCAGAAAATTGATCCAGGAGAGAGAATTTAAAAATTATTGGAGTATCTGAACGCCATGATCAAAAAAAAAAAAGAGCCTACACATCATCTTTCAAGAAATGATCAAGGAAAACTGTCCTGATATTTTAGAATCAGAAGGCAAAATAGAAATTGAAAGAATCCACCAATCTCCTCATGAAGGAGATCCCCAAAGGAAAACTCCTAGGAATATTGTAGCCAAATTCCAGAGTTCCCAGGTCAAGGAGAAAATATTACAAGCAGCCAGAAAGAAACAATTCAAGTATTGTGGAAACACAATCAGGATAACACAAGATTTAGCTGCTTCTACATTAAGGGACCACAGGGCAGTGAATATAATATTCCAGAGGGCAAAGGAGATAGGATTACAACCAAAAATCACCTACCCAGCAAAACTGAGTGTAATCCTGTAGGGGAAAAAATGGTCATTCAGTGAAATAGAGGACTTTCAAGCATTCTTGATGAAAAGACCAGAGTTGAATAGAAAATTTGATTTTCAAATGCAAGACTCAAGTGGAACATGAAGATGTAAACAGGAAAGAGAAAATCATAAGAGACTTATTAAGGCTGAACTGTTTACATTCCTGCATGGAAAGATGATATTTGTAACTCATGAGATCTTTGTCAGTATTAGGGTAGTTGGAGGGGAAACATTATATGTTTGTATATATAGATATAGATAAATAGAGGGGAAAGAGTGAGTTGAAAATGAAGGGGTCATATCTGGAAAATAAAATTAAGGGGTGAGAGAGGAATATACTAGGAGGAGGAGGAAGGGAGAGGTAGAATGGGGTAAATTATACACACAAAAAAAAACAGAAAAGAAAAGGCTCTTACAGTGGAAAGGAAATGGGGAAAGGTGAGAGGGAATGAGTGAATCTTATTCTCATAAGATTTGACTTAAGGAGGGAATAACATACACACTCAATTGGGTGTAGGAAATATGTCTTACTCTACAGGAAAATAGGGGGGGAAGGGGACAAGAGAATAGCGGAATGATACAGAGGAGAGCAGATTGAGAAAAGGAGTAATCAGAAGCAAAAACTTCTGAGGAGGGACAGGGTCAAAAAAAAGAATAGAATAAATGGGGGGGTGGGATAGGATTAAGGGAAATAGAGCTAATTTTTCACAGCATGTCTACTATGGAAGTGTTTTGCATAACTGCACATATATAACCTATATTTAGTTGCTTGCCTTATCAGTGAGGGTGGGTAGGGAGGGAGGAAAGGAGGAAGGGAGAAAATTTGGAACCCAAAGTTTTAGAAACACATGTTTATAAAAAAATGTTTTCACATGCAACTGGGAAGTAAGAAATACAGGAAATGGGGTACAGAAATACATCCTGCCCTACAAGAAAATTTAAGGGGAAGGAGATAAGAGAAGGGGGGGAGAGGTAGAAGGGAAGGCAGACTAGCGGAAGGGGTATTTAGAACGCATGCCATCTTGGGGTGGGGGGAGGGGCAAGATGGGGTGAAAATTTGGAACTCAAAATATTGTGGAAGTAAATGATGAAAACAAAAAAATAAATAAAAATTACCATTAAAAAATAAGAAATAAAGGAGAAAAAATAATGCATGATCTCACTGAGTTCAGAGTTTAATAGGGAAAATAACAAGATATGTATATATATATATAATTTATATTTTATACAGAGATATAATAATTATATAATATGATATAGTGTTATATGTATATGTAGTATATGTGTTATTATGTATACATATATAATATTCACAGTTATATTATATGTGTGTATATACACAATCAATTGGATATAATTAACAGAGGGAAATCACTAGCATTAAAGTAGATCAGGAAAAAGCTACACATAGTTGGGAGTTTAGCTGAGACTTGAAGAAAACTAATGAAGGTAAGACAGAGAGATGAGAAGTGAGAGAGTTCCTAGCATTGGAGATACCCAGTGAAAGTGATCAAAACTTGAAAATGGAGAGTCATGAGTGAGAAACAGTAAAGAGGGTAGTATTTCTGATATGATCCACTACTGTCCCAAATGCCAAATTAAAAAAAAAAATCTTCGAATGTGATGCCTAATGGTAAGAAAAAATATCTCTGAGTAGTATATGACTTGAATAGGAATATTCACACATAGCAAATATGGATTTGTTGAAATAATGATTTCATGCTACCAAGATGAAATTTCAGTGATGAAGTGAATCATTAATTTGGAACCAGTGCTTTTCTTAGCTTCACAGTTTATATGGAGAAGACTGATCCAGAATTTTTTATAAGACTAAAAGTATCTACTGAATTCATGGGTGCCCCAATTACACAAACGTTAAACATGCGGGTCTGGCCTAATATAGATCACTGTTGCTTAAGAATGTACATCAAATTAACTTATTTTGGGTGGGAGAAATTCTTATTTGTAAAGAAAAATTTCTTATGATATAGGAGAAAAATGAGATCTTATATTTTCTACTGTCAACGTTGTCTTTCATCCATAAGGTTCAGAAAAAAAAATAGAAGAGAATTGATTTAATAATTTACCCTTTCCAACAATGCTATGTGAATCTCCATATATGATAATTTTGTGTTCTAATGTTTGTATGTAGGTAGGATTGAAACAGTTTATTTAATGAGATTGATCTCATTCTCAAAAAGATAGAAAGAAAGAAAGAAAGAAAGAAAGAAAGAAAGAAAGAAAGAAAGA
>NW_020951391.1:7347758-7394545 GCF_900497805.2 Vombatus ursinus | reverse complement strand
AAAGAAAGAAAGAAAGAAAGAAAGAAAGAAAGAAAGAAAGAAAGAAAAAGGATTCCTACATAAAGCCCAAGCATGAGAATCTGAGGAATAGGACCACTCTCAGTTCTTTGTAGACATGAGGAAACAATAGGCATAGAATACTGTGCATTCCATCAGACTTATCTGATATGTTGTTGATCTTACTGGATGAACTGCTTTTTTCTTTATCTTCCATTAAAAATAAATTCTTACACTGTGTTTGGTGATAGACACATGTAATTCCAGCTACTGAGACATCAACAACAAGTATGTCACTGATATGACATGTCTCCAGGAATGAAGGATGGGAAGCAGGTTGTCTAAAGAGGGGTCCACCTGCCCAATACAAAAATGGAGCAGATCAAGGCTTCTATGTCAATCATAGTTGGATTAGCAATATCAATAACTCCTTCACTTTCTTCTGTAATGAGATAAAGAGATTTAGACTTAATAGATAGATAGATAGATAGATAGATAGATAGATAGATAGATAGAAAGAGAGAGAGATAAATAGGTAGATATGATGTGATATGATATGACATATGATATATATGATAACAAAAACAATTAAACTATTTCTTTATTAGAGGATATGGCTTGCTAGGCAAGAGAGAAGAATATATTATACTATTTTAAAGCAGGTAATATTAAATAAAATATAATGAGATGATAAGGCTGATAAACAACTTTCAGCCATATTTGTAATCTAAGATTAAAACTATGACAATGTGTATTTTGAAAAGCAAATGGGAAAATAATAAAAATAATGTTGAACTTTCCCTGGCTTGTCACTTATTTTCTTTGTAGATATTGAAAGTTTTTTTTTTTTCTAGGACAAAGTCAATCATAATATTAATGTGTTAAAGAAAATGCTAACTGTAAAAGATAAATGACAAATAGGAAAGTTCAGGAAAAAATAGGAAAACATACAAACTGATGTAAAGTTAAGTAGAAGAACCAGGAACAACATACAGACAATGGTTACAGTGATGCAAATTGTAAGTAATCAGGAAGTTAGGAAGAGGGGAAAATTTAGCTGAAAAACAATGAGTTTAGTTTTGGAAATGTTAGTTTAAGAACTCTACAGCACACAATAATGACTTAACTTGCTCTTGGATAAAAGGTGAGAAAAATGTCTCCCTCCCTTTATTGCAGGTGTAAACAATTGTGGATATAGGATGTTACATATATTGTCAGACATGGTTGTCACATGTTTTGTTAAAAAGCTTTTTAAAAAATGTTAATTAGATATAATGATTCACTGATTAAGGGAGTGATATATTCTGAAATCAATGAGTTATAACAACTATATACACACATATGAAGCTATCTATCAATATCTATCTCTATATCTGTATCATATGTATATGTATATATATATATACATATGTGTATGGGTATGTATGTATATGAATGTAAGGCTAAAACATTAAGTTCTACTAGATTATTTGCAGAGGAATTCCATTAATTTGTCATGAGGAACATCAATAAGATTAGAGTCCACTTCCCATGTCAAGACAAACTCAAAGCTGAAACTGAACATCTGATACTTTGATGTACTATAGATTCTTCTCCATTTCTTACATCCAAATTTATCTTTTCTTTTTTCCCAGTAAGAAGGATCTTCTTCTCTCTACCTGTTAGTCTCTCAAATATATCATGTGTATTCTCACCTTTGGACTTTTGCTTAAGGTAGCATTCATTCTTCTCAAGCTAGTCAAGTATTACTCCTCTATCAATTTCCAGCTCAAATCCCATGTAAAAAACATATAGACTCAGTATAACAGAATTTTAACTTACAGAGGACAAAGAATCTCCACTACAATACATTAAACAAGTGGTTATGTAGCATTTGATTGAAAAACTACAATCAGGGGAAACCCAGTACTTCCTGAAGAAGCCCATTCCACATCAGGAAGAAGCTACTAAGAAGTTATTCCTGGCATCAAGCCCAAATTTCCCCATTTATAGCTTGCACTCATTATTTTCATTCTTCCCTTTACAGCAAAGCAGAACAATCTCTCTTCCACAAATCCTCTAACTCAACTATCACATCTCCATAAACCTTCTCTTCCCCATGAAACATCCCTAACCCTTTCAACTGAACCCCTAGTTACATGTATTCATGATTATTCTGTTGCTCTCCATTGAAACTTTTCCTGCTTATCAACGTTCTTCATTAGTAAAACCTTCAATGATTACCCAACATCTAAGCCAATCTCTCTCTATGTAGAGTTTTTAAAGCATTCTTGGCCTCAATGAAACATATGGAATTTGTTATTTACTTCCTTACATTATTAAATGTTATTTTCACTGAATATATCACAGAATCATGGAAGGGACTTAGATGTCACCTATTCCTCTATAGCATGTTACCAGATGAAGAGACTGATGGCCAGAAGTTATAAATGATTAGCATACTATCACACAAATAATAGCAGGATTATTTTGACTACCTAACTAGAATGGACATTTTTTTTGAGAGTAGAGATTTTTGAGTTTTACCTCCCAAAACATTTGGCACTAACAAGTAAAATCCCTTGAACATAGTAAGCTCTCAAGTAAATATTTGATTGATGTAATCTTTTTCTAAATTTTATGTATCTCTGAACATAAACATACCATATATAATAGACAATGTTTCCTGAATTGAATTGTATTGTTTTCAATTATAAATGATGTAGCTAATGGTGAACTGTACATATACAAGTATGAGTCTCATAAGATTTAGTGTGAAATGGAATCCTCTTGCCAACTATATGTGTGTGTATGTGTGTGTGTGTGTGTGTATTTTCTTGCCAATATTTTCTCATAATTTCATCATTTGAGCATACTCTCAAACTATATAGCCCATTTCACTGAAAAGTGCTATTGACTACATTAGCCTGTTGTTATTGTTGTTGTTGTTGTTGTTGTTTATGTGATAGGAGCAGAAGACTCAACTTTAATTTGTGATCAACTCCTTAATCTGATAATATAATCACAGATATATTTAATTCATTAAATTACAATAAGTAAACATTTCCACAGTATAGGGTAATTCCCCATCCCATTTGTTGGTTATAGTTATTCCCAACACAATGCTCACACTTGCCTTCTGTGTACATTTATACAAATGTTTTGATCTCAGAGGAACTGGGGGGTGGGAAAATATGCAGGATTTGCCAAGTACAATCATTCAGTGGCTTAATGTGGCATCTAAATATGTGTTAAATACCTCAGGTATAAAGAACATTATCAAAACTGAGTTGTAAGTCATGCATACTAGCAATATGTATTAGTTCTAAGATTCTCTTAAGGGAAATAAATAGTTCTGTGTATTACTATTAAAATATAATATGTGATAAAAAGATAAATGATGCCATAAGGAACAACTGGTTTTATTTTGTGTCATTTATTTGAAATAACCTAATGTATCTCTGGTGGGCTTTTCTTGCATTTCCTAGTCATTTTAAACTCAATGCACATCACAGTCTAATGAAAATAATAGAGCCTCCACCCCAAAAAGGAAAACAGGATTAGATTAATGGGAAATAATGTTACATAATAACCCTAATAGATTCAATTCAATCTAATTGAACACCTATTTAGCAGCTATGTAACAGACATCATGCCCTCAAAGACGTCACATATTTCTAGTCAGAAATAACATATATGCAGTCAAGGGAATAAAAAAAATCAATATATAGTAATTTCAGGGGAAAGCAATCACTAGTAAGAAAGAGTGTAATCAGATGGAATAGAGCTGGGCTTTGAAAGGAGGGAGGAGCTTAGAGGGTCAAAGGTAAGGAGGGAAACTCTTTGGGCTTGGGAGCCAGCTTGTGCAAAGAAAAGAGTTGGGAAATGGGATTTTAGATAAAGGACATAGGAAGTAAATGAGTTTGGAGAACTGGATACAAGAGGAATTCTAATAAGCTTAGATACATATGTTTTAGTCATATTATGGAGGGATTTGAATATTGAATGGAATAATTTGCATTTTTTCTAGTGGTCAGAAGAACTCACTGAAAATTCTTGAGTAGGGGAGTGACAAGTTCAGATCAATGTTTTGAGAAATTTCAATTTAACATTTGTGGGAAGGATGGGTTGAAGAGTGGAGAGGTTGGATATTGGAAGACCAATTAAAGAACTTGAGAGGTAAAGAAGGACTAAAGCAGGATGCTTGTGTTGTGAGAGGAGAGAAGGGGACAAATGCAAAAGATATTGAGGAGATAGAATAAACACAAGTTTTTAACTTAATGGATATAGGGGAGGATGAGTAACAGTAAAGTACTGAGGATAATTTTGAGAAGCTGTGTGACTAGAATGATGGTGTCCTCAAAAGAAATAAGGAAATCTATATTAGAACTTTCTCTATTGTATTTTTATTCCTTGGATCCCTTGTACATTCTACACATGGAATGTTCTTTATATGTATCCATTAAATAAATAAGCTATGGATGCTTATATTTAAAAAAAAAATTCTTCACCAATTTGGAAGGGATGAAGACCATTGGATAAAGTCAGGCTGTAAGAGAAGTATCCTGGAATGGGTGGAGAACATTCAGGCATGCACTGTGAGTTTTGGACGACAGAAAAATAGATTGAAACCCAGATTTTGAGTGTAAAAACAACAGTTCCAACCAAACCATTAAGAGAGAATTGTCTGGTGTTAGGGAGGGGTAGAAGGAGAACCTGGTCTCTACTTAAACTCCTTTGATCAGAGAAAGACATTTAGAACTTCATCCAGTCAAAGAACATAGAATTCTCATGAATACCTTAGCAGATTTATCATAGCAAGTAATGACACTGTTCATGACAGTATTTGAGAACCAACAAGACACACTGAAGAGAAGAAGCTTTAGGACTGGGCATGGGGCCCAAATGAAGAGTGAGCCACATCTAAGGGGAATTTCCTAACAGTCCCAAAAGTAGATAAGAGAACTTCTGGCAAAAGGACTTTATGGAGCTAGAGTTACCCCCTTTGACATTTGTGCTTTCAATTTGTGTTCATTTTCTCTGGATGTATGTATTTTGGAAATGTGTGCCATTGGTTTGAAGTGGCTATTTTTTTAACAAATTTTCTTACTACATGAATTAAGAAACTCATCATTTCTAAAAGCTGATTAATTCTGACTGGATTATTAATTAATTGATTTATAGTATTTAATAGTTTTAATAGTATTTAATTTTTTTCCAAATTACATCAAGACAATTTTTAGCATTCATTTTTTACAAAATTTTGAGTTCTAATTTTTTCTCCCTCTTCTCTTCTAAAAATGATATAGCTTATACATATGCTATCATGTAAAACTCATTTCAATATTAGTCATGGTTATGAAAGAAGAAACAGATCAAAAGGACAATAAAACACAAAAAGAGAATAAAGTAAGTGAAAAAATATGCTTCAATCTGCATTCAGAGTCCATCAGTTCCTTATCTGGATGGGGATAGCATTTTCCTTGTTGAGTTGTTAATTATTTCAAGTAGTTTTTCAGTTGATTCTCTAGGGTTTTCTAAGTAAACCACCAAATCATCTGCAAAAAGTGATAGTTTGTTTCCTCATTTCTTATTCTAATTCCTTCAATTTCTTTTTCATCTTTAATTGCTATAGCTAACATTTCTAGTAGTATATTGAATAATAGTGGTGATAATGGGCATCTTTGTTTCACCCCTGATCTTATTGGGAAGGCCTCTAACTTGTTCCCATTGGAGATAATGCTTGATAATGGTTTTAAATAGATATTGCTTATCATTTTAAGGAATGTTCTCTTTATTCCTATGCTCTGTAGTGTTTTTAAAAGGAATTGGTGCTGTATTTTGTCAAAAAGCTTTCATTTTTTTTGAGATAATTGTATGATTTCTGTTGGTTGTGTTTTTTATATGGTCAATTATGTTGATAGTTTTCCTAATATTGAACCAACCCTGCATCCCTGGTATAAATTCCACCTTGTTATAGTATATAATCATTGTGACATATTGTTAATTATCACCTTGCTAGTATTTTTTTTTCAAAGTTTTGCATCAGTTTTCATCAGTGAAATTGGCCTATAATTTTCTTCCTCTGTTTTATCTCTTCCTGATTTGGGTATTAGCACCATATTTGTGTCATAAAAGGAGTTTGATAGATTTTCTTCACCTGTTTTCCCAAATATTTTATATAGTATTAGAATTAATTGTTCTTGAATGTTTAGTAGAATTCACTTGTGGATCAATCTGGCCCTGGGGATTTTTTCTTAGGGAGTTCATTAAAAACTTGTTCAATTTCTTTTTCTAAGATAGGCTTATTTAGCCATTCTTTTTCCTGATCTGTCAATCTTGGTAGTTTATGTTTTTGTAAATATTCATCAGTTTCACTCAGTTTGTCAGATTTATTGGCATATAATTGGACAAAATATTTCCTAATGACTACTTTAGCTTTTTCTTCATTGGTCGTGATTTCATTCTTTTCATTTTTGATACTAGATATTTGATTTTCTTTTATTTCTCTTTTTTTAAATAAATGCCTTTTCTTATAGTTTTTTATTCATAACAGCAGCTCATATTTTTTCTTTCAATCTTATTAATCACACCTTCAATTTTCAGGATTTCCCATTTGGTGCTCAATTGGGGATTCTTAATTTGTTCTTTGTCTAGTTTTATTTTAGTTGCATACCCAATTCATTGTTGTGTTCTTCTTCTATTTCATTGATGTAAGAATTTGAGAAACAAATTTCCCCCTAAATATTGCTTTGGCTACATCCCATAAATTTTGGTATATCTTCTCATAGTTGTCATTTTCTTTAATGAAATTATTGATTTTTTTATTTTGTTCTTTGACCCTCATTCTTTAGGATTAGATTAGTTTCCAATTAACTTTTAATATATTTTCTAATTTCTCTGTTGAATGTAATTTTTGTTGCATTATGATCCCCAAAAAAGCATTTAATATCTCTGCCTTTCTACATTTGATTTGAGGTATTTATGCCCTATACATGATCAATTTTTATGCAGGTGCCATGTGCTACCAAGAAACATATATATCCCTTTCTGTTCCCATTCTCCTTCTTGCAAAGGTCTGTCAAATCTAAATTTTCTAATATTCTATTTAATTCTTTAGTTTCTTTTTATAAATTTTTTCTTTTTTTGAACGTTTTAATTTATTTTTAGTTTTCAACATTCACTTCCTCAAGATTTTGAGTTCCACATTTTCTCCCCATCTCATCCCTCCCCCCTCCTCAAAATGGCATACATACCCCTTCCCCTAATCTGCCATCACTTCTATCCCCGCCCCTTCTCTTATCCCCTACCCCTTCTATTTTCCTATAGGGAAGGATATATGTCAATACCCCATTTCTTGTATTTCTTATTTCCCAATTCTATGTGGAAACAATTTTTTAACATATGTTTTTAAAACTTTAGGTTACAAATTTTCTCCCTTCATCCCTCCCCACCCACCCTCATTGAAAAGGAAAGCAACTCGATACAGGTTATACATGTGTAGTCATGCAAACCACTTCCATGATAGTCATGATGTAAAAAACTAAGTATATTTCCCTTCATCCTATCCCACCCCCCATTTATTCTGTTCTTTCTTTTGGCCCTTTCCCTCCTCAGAAGCGTTTGCTTCTTATTATCCTCTCCCCCAATCAGCTCTCCCCTCTGTCATACCCCTGCTCTATTGTCCCCTTCCCCCATTATTTTCCTGTAGGGTAAGATAGATTCCCATACCCAATTGTGTATGTCATTCCCTTCTTAAGCCAAATCCTATGAGAATAAGATTCTTTCATTCCATCTCACCTTCCCCCATTTCCACTTTACTGGAAAAACCTTTTCTTGTCTGTTTCATGTGAGATAATTTACCCCATTCTACCTTTCCCTTTCTCCTCCTCCCAGTATAATCCTCTCTTACCCTTTAATTTTATTTTCAAGATATCACCCCTTCATCTTCAACTCACCCTGTGCCCTCTATCTATCTATCTACCTATCTATTGATACATAAAATTTTTCCCTCCCACTACCTAAATACTGACAAAGGGCTCATGAGTTACAAATATCATTTTTCCATGCAGGCATATGAACAGTTCAACCTTAATAAGTCTCTTATGAGTTCTGTTTCCTGTTTACCTCTTTGTGTTTCTCTTGAGTCTTGTATTTGAAAGTCAAATTTTCTATTCAGCTCTGGTCTTTTCATCAAGAATGCTTGAAAGTCCTCTATTTCACTGAATGACCATTTTTTCCCCTACAGGATTACACTCAGTTTTGCTGGGTAGGTGATTTTTGGTTGTAATCCTATCTCCTTTGCCCTCCAGAATATTATATTTCATGCCCTGCAGTCCCTCAATGTAGAAGTTGCTAAATCTTGTGTTATCCTGATTGTGTTTCCACAATACTTGAATTGTTTCCTTCTGGCTGCTTGCAATATTTTCTCCTTGACCTGGGAACTCTGGAATTTGGCTACAATATTCCTTTGAGTTTTCCTTTGGAGATCTCTTTCAGGAGGTGATCAGTAGATTCTTTCAATTTCTATTTTGCTCTCTGGTTTTAAAATATCAGGGTGGTTTTCCATGACAATTTCATTTTTAATTTTTTTTAATTTTAATTAATAAATTTATTTATTTGTAGTTTTCAACATTTACTTCCACAAGATTTTGAGTTCTAAATTTTCACTCCATCTCGCCCCTGCTCTACCCCAAGATGGCATGCATTCTGAATACCCCTTCCCTTATTTTGCCTCCCCTTCTATTTCTTCCCCCCTTCTCTTATCCCCTTTCCCTTCTATTTTCCTGTAGGGCAGGATAGATTCCTGTAACCCATTTCCTGTATTTCTTATTTCCCACTTGCATGTGAAAACATTTTTTTAAACATGTGTTTTTAAAACTTTGGGTTCTAAATTTTCTCCCTTCCTCCCTCCCCACTCACCCTCATTGAAAAGGCAAGCAACTTAATATAGGCTGTACTTGTGCAGTTATGCAAAACACTTCCATAGTAGACATGCTGTGAAAAACTAACTCTATTTCCCTTAATCCTATCCCACCCCCCCATTTATTCTATTCTTTCTTTTGACCCTGTCCCTCCTCAGACATATTTGCTTCTGATTATCCCATTTCTCAATCTGCCCTCCTCTCTATCATCCCCCTACTCTCTTGGGCCCTTCCCCCCCCCCATTTTCCTGTAGGGTAAGACAAATTTCCATACCCAATTGAGTGTGTATGTTATTCTCTCCTTAAGTCAAATCTTATGAGAATAAGATTCACTCATTCCCACTCACCTTTCCCCATTTCCCCTCCACTGTAAGAGCCCTTTCTTTTCTGTTTTTTTTTGTGAGATAATTTACCCTGTTCTATCCCTCCCTTTCTCCTTCTCCTAGTATAATCCTCTCTCACATGTAAATTTTATTCTCCAGATATGACCCCTTTATCTTCAACTCACCCTGTGCCCTCTATCTATCTATCTATCTATCTATCTATCTATCTATCTATCTATCTATCTATCTATACATACATATAATTTTTTCCCTTCAACTATCCTAATACTGACAAAGGTCTCATGAGTTATAAATCTCATCTTTCCATGCAGGGATGTAAACAGTTCAACCTTAATAAGTCTCTTATAATTTCTCTTTCCTGTTTACCTCTTCATGTTCCACGTGAGACTTGTATTGGAAAGTCAAATTTTCTATTCAGCTCTGGTCTTTTCATCAAGAATGCTTGAAAGTCCTCTATTTCACTGAATGACCATTTTTTCCCCTACAGGATTACACTCAGTTTTTCTGGGTAGGTGATTTTTGGTTGTAATCCTATCTCCTTTGCCCTCCAGAATATTATATTTCATGCCCTGCAGTCCCTCAATGTAGAAGTTGCTAAATCTTGTGTTATCCTGATTGTGTTTCCACAATACTTGAATTGTTTCTTTCTGGCTGCTTGCAATATTTTCTCCTTGACCTGGGAACTCTGGAATTTGGCTACAATATTCCTTTGAGTTTTCCTTTGGAGATCTCTTTCAGGAGGAGATCAGTGGATTCTTTCAATTTCTATTTTGCCTTCTGGTTCTAAAATATCAGGGCAGTTTTCTTTGATCATTTCTTGAAAGATGATATCTAGGCTCTTTTTTTGATCATGGCTTTCAGATTATCCAATAGTTTTTAAATTCTCTCTCCTGGATCTATTTTCCAGGTCAGTTGTTTTTCCAATGAGATATTTCACATTGTTTTCTAATATTTCATTCTTTTGGATTTGTTTTACAGTGTCTTGATTTCTCATAAAGTCTCTAGTTTCCAATTACTCTGTTCTAATTTTTAAGAAAGTATTTTCTTCAGTAATCTTTTGGACTTCCTTTTCCATTTGTCCAATTTTGCTTTGTAGGGCATTCTTCTCCTCATTGGCTCTTCGGATCTCTTTTGCCATTTGGGTTAGGCTATTTTTTAAGTTGTTATTTTCTTCAGTATTTTTTGGGTGTCCTTTAGCAAGCTGTTAACTTGCTTTTCATGATTTTCTTGCATCACTCTTATTTCTCTTCCCAGTTTTTCCTCCACTTCTCTTACTTGCTTCTCAAAATCCCTTTTGAGCTCTTCCAAAGCCTGGGATGGATTCATATTTTTCTTGGAGGCTTTGGATGTAGGAGCTTTGACTTTGTTGTCTTTTTCTGGATGTATGTTTTGATCTTCTTTGTCACCAAAGTAAGGTTCTATAGTCTGATTCTTTTTGTGCTGCTTGCTCATGATCCCAGCCAATTACTTGAATTATAAACTCCTTGTTAAGGTAAGGGTCTGTTTCCAGTTTGAAGAATGTATTGTCCCAACCTTCAGGCATTTTGTGCAGCTGTTTTTAGAGATACTTCTAGGGACCTGTAAATTTTCAGTTCTTGCAAGGTGCTATGATCAGGGGGGAGGTGTTTTCTCCTTTCCTGGCCTGTGCTCTGGTCTATGAGTGACCAGAATCACTCTTTTCAGTCTTGGAACTGTGAGTAGGATTTTCTCTCTGCTGCCACTATAAGCTCCACCACACCAGTGCTCCTCCTCACCCCAGGACCACCACCCAGAACTGTGACCCAGATACAAACATGGGCAAAGCAGGAGAATCTTGTACCATCAAAGAGATCTCTGCAATCCGCCTCTGATCAGCCACTAGATTCCACCTCAGTCTGTGGGCCAGAAGCTCAGGGAGCAGCCACCACCCCAAAGCCAGGCTAGGGTACTGGAGCTGAGACTACCACAATTCTCTCTCTCACAGAAGACACAGACTTTTCCCACTGACCTTCTCAGTTGTCTTTGGCATTCATGGGTTGAGAGTTCTGAAAACCACCACAACTGCCTACAATTCAGTCCTCTGAGCCATGCTCCAGGTTTAATGAGGCCTGCCTTGCCTGCATGCCCACACTGAATTGCCTTCCTCTTCCAGCCCAGAGTAATATACCTTTCTGATCAACCATCAAGGTTGTCTTGGCCTGGAAATTTTTTCACTCTGTCTTTTTGTGGGTTCTTCTGCTTTAGAATTTGTTTAGAACCATTTTTTATAGGTATTTAGAGGGGTTTGGGGGAGAGCTCAAGCAAGTCACTGCTTTTACTCTGCCATCTTGGCTCCACCCCTTTAGTTTCCTTTTTTGTTTATTTTTGGTTGGATTTATCAAATTCTGAGAGGGGAGACAGTTGATTTTCCCCACTAGTATAGTTTTGCTATTTCTTCCAGTAACTCACTTAACTTCTCCTTTAAGAATATGGATGCCATACCACTTGTTGCATATATGTTCAGTATTAATTTTGCTTCATTGTCTATGATAGATTTTAGCTAAATATAATTCCTTCCTTATTTCTTTTAATTAGGTCTATTTTCACTTTTACTTCATCTAAGATCAGGATTGCTACTCCTGCTTTTTGTTAACTTCAACAGAAGCATAATAGATTGTGCATTCTACTGTAGCCCCTTACCTTTACTCCATGTGTGCCTCTCTGCTTTAAGTGTGTTTCTTGTAAACAGCATATTGTAAGATTCTGGTTTTTGATCCCCTCTGCTATCCACTTCTGTTTTATGGGAAAGTTCATCCCATTCACATTCACAGTTATGATTACTACTTGTGTATTTCCATCCATGCTATTCTTAATCCTGTTTGTCTTCACTCTCTTTTCACCTTGTTCCTCCCTACCAGTGTTTTACTTCTATCATCTTCCCTGATCTGCCTTCTATTCTGTCAGTCCCCCTCCTACCTTTACTTAATCTCCTCCCCTCCTCCTTTCTTGTCAGCTAAGATAGATTTCTATATTCAACTAATTAGGTATATCATTCCCTCTTTGAGCCAATACTAATGAGAGTAAGGTTCAAACAATGCCCATCATCCATTTTCCTATCTTCCACTCCACTATAATAGGCTTTTCATGTCTCTTCATGTGAAATAATTTACCCTATTCTACCTCTCTCTTCCTTCTGCCCCCAGTGTACTCTTCTTCCTCATTCCTTAATTATTTTTACATCATTCCATCAAATTCACTTTATACCCTTCCCTCTGTCCATGTATATTCCTTCTAACTGTACTATTAGTGGTACACTTTTTAAGAATTTTAAGTATCATCTTTCTATGTAGGAATATAAACTGTTCAATTCCATTGAATCTCTTTACCCTCCCCCTTTTTTTCCCACCTATTTATGTTTCTCTTGAATCTTGATATTGGAGATCAATTTTTTTGTTCAGTTCTGGTCTTCTCTTTATTAAAGCTATTTCATTAATGACCATTTTTCCCTTCATCTATTTTGCTAAAATTCACCAGGTAGATCATTCTTGGTTGTAGTGCTAGCTCCTTTGTCTTCCAAAACATTAAGTTTCATGACTTCTGATCCTTTAGTGTTGCAGCTGCTAAGTCCTGTGTAATCCTTACTGTGGCTCCACAATATTTGAATTATTTCTTTTGGGCCACTTGCGATATTTTTTTCCCTTCACTCTATAATGTTCCTCAGAGTTTTTATTTTGAGATCTCTTTCCTGAGGTGATCAGTGGATTCTTTCACTGTCTATTTTGCCCTCTAATTGCAGGATATCAGGGCAGTTTTGATAATTTCTTGAAAGATGTTTTCCTGGTTGTCCTCATGATTATGGCTTTCAAGTAGTCCAATGATTCTGAAATTTTGTCTCCTGGATCTATTTTCCAGATAAGTTGTTTTGTTTTTGTTTTTGTTTTTTTTTTCCAATCATGTATTTTATATTTTCTTCTCTTTTTTCATTCTTTTGAATTTACTTAATTGATTTTTGATGTCTCATAGAGTCATTAGCTTCCACTTGCCCAATTCTAACTTTTTAGTAGTTGTTTTCCCCTGTTAGCTTTTGTTTTTCCTTTTCCATTTATCCAA
Source organism: Vombatus ursinus (assembly GCF_900497805.2). Lineage (NCBI taxonomy): Eukaryota > Metazoa > Chordata > Mammalia > Diprotodontia > Vombatidae > Vombatus > Vombatus ursinus. The sequence continues at coordinate 7,381,233 of NW_020951391.1, read as the reverse complement.
TTCTACTTTTTAAGCAGTTTTCCAAGCTGTCGACTCTTTTTTCATAATTCTCTTGCATCATTTTAATTTATTTTCCTTTTTTCTTCTTCTACCTCTCTTCTATGATTTTTAAGCTCCTTTTTGAGCTCTTAATCAATGAGATGAACACACCAGTGAGGAAATCATCTACTAGAAAACCACTCCCTCCACCTGTAAATCCTAGGATCTCTTAGAGTCCTGAGGAGAGAAAAGTCATACCTTCCTTGCTGGGTCAATGCTAGTGATTCTTTGGAGTTTTAGTCTCAGAGGATGCTCAGTATCTTTCAACAAACCTCCATTTGGTTTTTCACTACTTTCACTCATTGTTCCTAGTCCTGACCTATCTGGCAAAACACAAGTTTATTTTTTTTTGTTTTAACATGATAGTTCTTCAAAAACTTAGAAAAGTTCTCATGTTCTCCATGAATCTTCTCTTCTCCACACTATAGATCACCAATGCTTTCAACTTCTTCTTATGTGGCATAAGGTCAAAGTAGGAAAAAAAAGCAACCTTTATTAAGTACCTAATACATGCTAAGCATTGTGCTAAGTGCTTTCAAAATATTATATCATTTGATGTTCACAAATACCCTGGGATGTTGGTGTTATTTTTATACCCATTTTACAGTTAAGGACACAGAAGTAGACAGAGGTTAAGTCACTTGGCTAGGTCACATGGTTAGCAAATATCTGAAGCAAGATTAGAACTCAGACTTTCCTGACTTCAGGTTTGGCACTTTATTTACTGAACCATCTTGATAAAAATACCTTTATCAATGTCCCTCATCATGCTAGTTGCCCTCCTCTGGACATATTTAAATATATCCATGACCATTGTAATGTGGTACCAAGAAATAAATGCAATGGTCTGAACATAACAGACTATAACAAGCTAAATCACCACACTTGTCCTAGAAATTATTCCTTTCTTAATGTAGTTCTTATTTTAAATTAGTTTTCTTAGATGTAACATCAATTTATCAAACATTTATTAGTCACCTCTGTACTGTGATACCACAGAAACAAAATGAAAAAAATGATCCTTGTCTTCAAAGTGTTTATGTTATAGCTACTTTGACTTTTGGTGAGTTTGCTTAATCCCCTAGGGTTTTTTTCCCCCCAGTAGAATTAAGCCAAGGCATAATATTCCCATCTTGAAATTGTAAAGTTGTTGTTGTTTTTTTAAGAGGTGTAAAACTTTACATCATCTCTACTTAATACCCCCTTATAAGGTGAAATTTTAATTTATGAAAGAAGAATGAAGGTACAGAAAGGAGGAAGAAGAAGTGGAAAGGATGATTAAAAACAAGTAGAGATCCAGGAGAGATAATTTAAATGTTATTGGACAAAAGTAGACAACTTGTGATATATCTATTAAACATACATATCAAGAGGTAAAACTATACAGAAGATTAAAAGATATTTCACCACAAGGTCAGTGAAACTGGGGGATAGAAAGCCAAAAACTTACATGGTTGTATTTGGTCACAGAGTTAGAAGTGGGTAAGTGATATCTTTTAAAAAATTACAGAACATTTAGTTGAGGAAAAATTCATGATGAAATGAAATTTATCCTTCTGTAATAAAAAATTAAAAATTCAGGTTTTTGCTGACTCGATTTATAACACAATATGGATTGAAACTCTTCCTTTGAAAGCATCAGGAGAGTTGACAAGAAGCATTGCCAAAGTCTTTTGGGACCTTCTAGTAATACAAGCAAATTTTTTTTGAAAGGTATCATCAAAAATAGAGGCTAGACATTATCTTTCAAGAAACTATCAAGGAAAACTACCCTGATATTCTAGAACCAGAGGGTAAAATATGTGTGTAGACATATGCCTATGTATATACATACACATGTACATACAAATATATGTTTGCATATCATGCATATACATACAGAGAGAGAAAGTGAGAAAAAGAAAGTGAGAAAGAGGGAAATACACAAAGAGACAGAGAGAGAGAGAGAGACAGACAGACAGACAGACAGAATTAACATTGGAAGTTAAAAAAGTAGAGGCTTACCCAGGAACTATATGATCACAATTACAAAACACTTTTCACACAAATAAAGTCAGATCTAAATAATTGGAAAAGTATCAATTGTTCATGGGTAGGCCTAGTTAATATAATAAAAATGAAAATTCTACCTAAATTAATTTACCTATTCAGTGCCATACCAATCAAACTACCAAAAATATTTTATAGAGCTAGAAAAAAAAAACAATAACAAAAGTCATCTGAAATCACAAAATGTCAAGAATATCAAGAGAATTGATGAAAAGAAATGCAAGGGAAGGTGGCCTAGCCATACCAGATCTAAAACTGTATTATAAAGGACCAATCATCAAAACTAGTTGGTACTGGCTAAGAAATAGAGTAATAGATCATTAAGATTTGTTAGGTACATAAGACACAGTAGTAAATGACTATAGTAATCTACTGTATAATGAACCCAAAGGCTTCAGCTTCTAGGATAAGAACTCATTATTTGGAAAAAAAACTGGAAAATTGGAAAATAGTATGGCAAAAACTAAGCCTAGACCAACATCTTAAACTACATACCAGCACACGATCAAAATGGGTACATGATTTAGACATAAAGGGTGAAACTATAACAAAATTAGGAGAACAAGGAAGAGTTCACCTGTCAGATTTTATGACAAAAAAAAGAGATAGAGAACATTATGAAATGGAAAATGGATAATTTTGATTACATTAAGTTAAAAAGCACAAACAAAGCCAATTTCAACCAAGATATTAGATGGGAAGAAGAAAGCTAGGAAACATTTTTGTTTTACTGCTAGTGTCTCTTATAAAGGCCTCATTTCTGAAATATATAGAGAAGTAAGTCAAATTTATTTCTGTTTGTTTGTTTTGGTGAGGGCAATTAAGGTTAAGTGACTTGCCCAAGATCACACAGCTAGTGAGTGTTATGTGTCTAAGGCCGGATTTGAATTCAGGTCCTCCTGACTCCAGGGCTGGTGCTCTATCCACTGCGCAACCCAGCTGTCCCTAAATAAGTCACATTTATAAGAGTATAAGTCATTCTTCAATTGATAAATGATCAAAGGATATGAACAGGCAGTTTTCAGATGAAGAAATTAAAGCTATCTATAGTCATATAAAAAAATCTTCTAAAATACTATTGATTAGAGAAATGCAAATTAAAACAACTCTGAGGTATCACCTCAAACCTATCATATTGGCTAATATGACAAAATAGGAAAATGATGAATGTTGGAGAAGATGTTGGAAAATTGGAACACTAATGAATTGTTGGTGAAATCGTGAACTGATTCAACCATTTTGGAGAGCAATTTGGAACTGTGTCTAAAGGGCTATAAAATTGTGCATACCCTTTGATCCCTCAATAACATTACTAGGTCTGTTTCCCAAAGAGATCACTAATAAAGGAAAGATACCCATATATATATAAATATTTATAGCAGCTATTTTTTGTGGTGGCAAAGAATTGGAAATTGAGGGGATGTCCAGTAATTTGGGAATGGCTGAACAAGCTGTGGTATATCAACATTATGTAATACTATTATTCTATAAGAAATGATGAGCAGGTAGATTTCAGAAAATCCTTGAAAGACTTGTATGAATAGATGCTGAGTGAAGTGAGCAAAATCAGGAAAACATTGTACACAGTAAAAACATTGTGTGATGACCCACTCTGATAGACTTAGTTCTTTTCAGTAATGCAATGATCTAAGATAATTCCAAGAGGCTCATGATGGAAAATGCTGTCTACATCCAAAGAAAGAACATGTATAGTCCATATTATTTTGCATGCCATCTTGGGAAGAGAGGAGCAGAGACAGTGAGGGGGGAAAGTTTGGAACTCAAAATTTTGTAAAAATGAATGTTGAAAACTATCCTTGCATCTATTTAGAAAAAAGAAAATACTATTACATGGAAAAAAAAGAAACTAGAGGCTAATGATCTTGGAGTGTTTAGTTAGCTTTTATTCTTGTTCAAATAAATTTTCTGCCCTTGTTTCCTCATGATTCCCTTGTGCATTTTTGTTTGTTTATTTTTTGGGAGGAGGGGTGTTATGAGGCACTGAACATCGATCAGTTGTTATATAAGAATTATATGGAATTTTCTAACTCTCTGTCAGGTAGTTGCCTGGGCTCCTATCTTTATAATTAGCACAAGGCACAGGAAGTTGAAAGAAATCACAGACTTTTGCTAAGAAAGTCAAGCTGGAGGGTTTTGTTGTTGTTTCTTTGGTTGGTTGGTTTGCTTTGCTTTGCTTTGATTGATACTATTTTGTCTTTGATGCCCTTAAGCTAGATGTGGTGGCTTGTACATTTCTATGAATCTGTCAGCCTGCCTTTGTTAGGGAGAGGTTTTATAGTCACTGCTCCTCAGTAAGGTGTTGTGGAATACAGTGTGAAGTTTTCCACTGTCCATTATATGATGCAAAATCTCACTGACTTCACATTTCCTTACCAGGTCTCCTAGGATCTAACTTCACCACCTGAAGAATTCTTAACTGTCTGGTTGACTTGCCTTATTTAAAGCTCAGTTATTTTTATTACCTCTACACAAGACACTATGTGACACAAAGGCATACTCACAGGAAATTAGCCAGTCACTTCACCCATAATTCCCAAAAAGGTACTCTTATGTGATAACCTCTATGAGAAAGTATGAGCTCTAACTACAAAGTTTAGGAAGGTAATCATTTCCTTATATTTACTGTAGCCATTACAGACAGAAAACAAAAGGACAAAATTTGTTTGAATAATGTTAGGCTTATATTCTAGGGATCATTTTATATTCACATAAATAATTCATAAGGAATAATTATATTCTTTAGCTGTTGGAAAGGAGGAAAGATGATTTGGAAATTTTGGCTTAGAAGACCCAGATATTTATGTCTGACACTTCTTCAATGACTTCCAATGTCACTTTTAATTCAAAAATTATTATTATAACATTCATAAGGAATAAAATATAAAATAATGAAATAACCTCTATACCTTAAGTGCTGGACTGTTATTTTCAATGAGTAGCTAGTTTCATTATTAACAAATGACTTTGACAGAAGACAGGATGTGGAATCTGAAAATCAATGAGACCATCCATTTAAAATCTTTTCTTCTCCCCATTATTTGGCACAAAGCAAGCAGCTACAGCTATAAGATCAGTAAAATGTGGTTGGTTTTTTTTTTCAAGTTTAGTGTTTGTACTCCCATAAAATATTGCACTAACAGCAATGTCAAATGTACTCTTCATAACTTTTGGCAGCCATTCTAGAGTCATTTTTACATATGCAGTGAGCTTCAGACTACTTTTTTTTTCAAAAGAATTAAGTGAAACAGTCAGAAGAATATAAGAAATAGGATAGTGGTATATGTAGGTCACACTTATATAATGTCCATCTGCCTGCTGTGAACCCCAGGAAATGATGTGATATTGTGCAGTTATTATGGGAAAATGATATAACAGAATAAAACCAACACAAATAACAGATTTAACAGGATACCAGTCATGGAAAAAACTTTACACAGAGGCATACTTTTTTAAGGGAAATTCAGGTTGAATTATATTTATAAGAGTGGGGGACTTGATATAATATAGTCAAGGAGTCAGTTAAGTAGCAAAGGGCTTGTGTTTTGGTCAGTGGTTGTTCAAGAGTGCAGTGACTTAAAAAGGAAGGGTCAATAGCCTGATTGTGTCAAACTTGCCTTATGTCTCATTCTTAAACTGCCTTAACCACAGTCCTAGATCCATATTTGCCTCCATCCCCACTAGATTGTAATTTCCTTAAAAGCTGGGACCATTTCATTATTACCCTTTTATCACCATCACCTAGCATAATACTTTCCATATAGTCATATGTATATACCTACAATAGCCATGACAAATGCTCATGGAATTAAACTAGGTACTTCTCTGTTAATTCTAAAACCTATTTGCTTATAATGATAATTTGATACCTAGTTATAATCTACTCACATATTGTTTTAATGATTTGGCTAATATAATTGCTTATTTAGGACATTTAAGTCTATTTGCTTAATAAGTATCTATCACTCCTTATGAATTCTTTGGAGATAGATGTCATATTTAATGTGTTCTGCCTTAAAATAATATGTGTTTAATAAATCTTTGATTTATTGATGGTGAGTTTCTAAAACTCCTGCTAAACTAGAATTGCTGATCCCACTGTTTTATGGAGGGGTCACAGAAGTTTCAAAGGCTGTGTCAGTGTAGCTCAATCTGTGCTAGGTCCTGTCAAGTAGAAAAGGTTTTGTGAGTGCTTCTAGTGGAAGATACCCTGTAAAAAGACTAAATGAATCAAAGATTCCCCACTCTTCATTAGCTTTCCCTCAATGTTCACATTTGTAGATGATATCATATTAATTACCATGAGGCATGGAGAAAATCTTTTTAGTAAAAACTACACTAACCATCTCCATATGAAAAACAAAAATGGCTGTTGCTTTAGTCCACCAACAAGTGCAACTCAGAGAGGTATTAGAGACAGATAAATGAGCAGAGTCTTAGCCCAAGTAGAAGGAAGATTTTGAACTGAATTGCATTAGGTAAATTACTTAATGATTTCAATGATTCTAAGATGTCAACCTCTGTAATGACTTTAACTGTATCCCCAGCATTTAGCACAGTGCATGGAATATAGTAGGTGTCTAATAAAACAATTGGACCAGAAGTTATCTTCTGATTACTGGTAGGGCTCTCAGAAGTTGGGTTTTCCTTTAATGTTTGTCTTATCACAACAGAAGATTGATAAAAATTTGTTGAATTGAATAGATTTGAAAAGTTACTCCATTTATGACTACTGCAACAGACTAAGTATAGGAGGAATTCAGTGGTCATTTATTCCAGAGCTGTCAAACTCTGGCAAACCAGATTATTTCTATTTGAGTCTAACTCCACTTATCTAGTCCAATCTCTTTTGTTTGTAGATGAGGAAACCAAGGCCCCAAAAGTTGAAGTTATTTGGCCATGATCATACAATTAGCAAGTGGCAGAGTTAGGATTCAACCCAGGTCCTCTGACTTAAAATCTAGAAATTAATATTTCTTAAACGATATTGTGTCTCACTACTTTCATTTTACATCTTTTGAATGTTGACATCAAAGAAATTGGGAAGGGCTGAATCAAACTGCACTCTTATTCAAGAATAAAATAATGGTATTTCCAGTGACACTTTTATAAAGAAAGAATACATTTAAATTTACCAAATAAAAGTAAAAAAATAAAAAAAATGCATAAAGATCAAAGAATTCATAGAATACTTTCCATTTCCATTTGATGTATATTTGTTAAAATAGTTCTCTTTCACTATTATTTAAATACAGCTCTATTAATGAAAGTGTCTATAATCATTGATTTTGTTGTTCAGTCATTTTTCAGTCATATCTGACTCTTTGTGACCCCATTGTATGTTTTCTTGGCAAAGATACTAGAGAGGTTTGTCATTTACTTCTCCAGGTCATTTAAAGATGAGGAAATTGGGGCAAACAGGATTAAGTGACTTGCCTAGGGTCATATAGCTAATAAGTGTCTTAGGCCAGATTTGAACTCAGGAAGAAGTCTTCTTGACTCCAAGCCTGACACTTTATCCATTCTGCCACCTAGCTACCCTATAATCAATGGTTATTTTGCTAAAAAAAAACTAACAAAATTAGGTACTTCACAGTGAAAATCTTAATATAATGATCTTGTACATACTTGTAAATTGCACATGATACTGTTATAAAAATAATGAATATTCAGATACCAATTGATTAGCTAATATATTTTGTTTTAATTATTACACTGCTGACAATTAACACATTTTTAATTAGCAATTGATTTTATATGTTTAGCAGTAAATATAATACAATTAATTACACCAAGGTCTTTTATTAGAATAACCTAAAAAGTAGGGAAACTCCACCTTTTAATCTTATGCTCCAGAAGATGAGAAAATACACAAGATATTTACAAATTTATTCAGAGATACTAGTCAGGTCAAATAAAATAAAGCTCTTAAAATAAACATTTAGAGAGATAATTATGCAACAGTCTTTACATAAAAAGCAATTGTTTGAATTTCTATTAATGAATGAACTGCAAAATTGAGGGAAGGAAATAATTAGAAGATTTATAAAAATCCTGGAAAGCTAAGAATTTCTCAGAAATAATTAAAATTAACTTATATTATTAAATAAAAAATGCAATTAATTAAAATCAGATCATATTTCTCTTACTGTTCTTTGCTTCTACTGTGAAATGGCAGCATTAGTTTGAATTCATTAGAGATTGAAGAAATAGAAGAAGTATCCAACTCTTAAAAATTTTATCTCTTTTTGGAATGGAAGCAGGAATTTATCATTTATCTATCTATCATTGATCATCTATCTAACATTATATTATATATTAATGCATAGACAATGTATATGTATATGTGCACATTTGTTTTTATATATTATATGTATACACATATATCTATATACATTTTATGTGCTATATGTGCTACATGTGTATTATATAGTCACATTTCCTATATCCTAAGTGTATCATGGATTTTATTATACTTTTTGTCAAAATTCATTCTTATGTACCTAATAATTTATGGGATATTTTTCCTCAGATCAATTCAGAAAATTTAAAAAGGTTTTATTTCCAAATATTAGCCTTATAAAAGGCTTTATGGCCAATAACGCTTATGTTTATAAAAAGTCCTTTTAAATAAGACATTCCTATAGATAGTATTATGTATAGGCATATGCCCACAAACATATAAAACATAAAAATAGACAAAATGCTAACATTTTTAATAGAAATATTTCTAACCTAAGAATAAATGGAAGTGAGATTTTTATTCTTGTTTTTCAATTGATTATCTGTATGGCCTTAGTAAAAAATTAACCTTTCTAGGGAAATCAATTAATGCCTTTAAAATAAAATTAATAATAGCTTCTCATAGTATTGTAGGTATTGCAATAGAGAATGAAATAATATAAATTATAAAGTCACTTTAATACCACAAGGTATCATTAAATTTCTGTTTGTATTGAGAACATACCTCTGAAACCGATATAAATAGATATCATTCTATTCAATTAAATTCAACTGTGTTTTTTTTAGCTTTTACTCTGTGACAGTCACTGTGCACATTATTATTTGGAAAGAAGGGATAAACTCATAGCAATTTGTTTCATGGTACCATATATGAATAAATAAATGAATGATTGAAAATACATTTATTACGAGCTTATACTATGTCAAGTACTATGCTAAGCAATAGAGATATAAACAGAAAAATGAGACACCTTACTCTCAACAAGCTTACATTCTATTTGGGAAAAGAAACATATGCAAGGAGTTCTAGCTGCAAGATGGATGGAAAATCCATTGGTTCAAAGGATAGCAGTAGAAGAGATGGCAAGGTACAGGGTACATTAACAAGTCATTTGGCATTGTTAGTGTATCTGGAAGGCATAGCAACAGGACAGATAGTGAAGTATAGTATTCATTAATCTTAGGATGTATGTATTTTTCAGAGACGATCAGTAGCATTAGTGTGAGGGCTGCCAAGGCCTTTCTAGGGCTATTCATCCACTTTTGGTGTCCACCTAATGCCTAGATCTCATTTATGACTCCAACAAACTATAGCATGTGCTATAACCCCACAGTAGAAAAAAAAGTGGGCTAAACATGGTTGTAGTTAACCAATGGGACTCAAACCTCTCTGTGAGTGAATGAGTTAGGTGAATATCTATTTAAGGCATGCGAAGACTTCCTGGGCAGAGTGAGCAGATGTGAACATTCTGTTTCAATGGGCCATGAATGTGGCAGAATCATGCACTGTGGAACACTTAGAGCTTGATCAGACACTGAAGATCTAAGGTAATCTACTGCATCTAGAGTCGTTGCCAATCATCTTGACTTTTGTCCTGCCCCTGGACTTCAATGATTCTGTAAGTGAGAGTGAGGCTGACAGTTTCACAAAATTCTGCCTCACTTAAATCCAATTTATGAATGCATCAAAAAAATCACAACTTTACTATTTTGTTATTTTACTACTCAATAATTTTTTTCAAATTATAATTATAGTAATTGTATAATTGTATAATTTTATCATTGAACTATTTCACTATTTATTATTATTCTCTGTTACTATTTTAATGTCTTACTGTTTAACCTACCTTGAAGTCCTATGGCATGGGTTAGCATTGAAGCAGAAGGTATAGACAGATTAGGAGCTTTAGTCATAAACCTGCACATAGGTGTCCCAAAGCATAGAGTCATCTTCTCACTGGACTGAAACAGCAGTGGGATGTGGTGGCCCCCTGGGTGTCTGAACAGCATTTTAAGGACTGTACTACTAACTTGCTAGCATAAGGAAGAAGGCAGAAAAGGTACTCTAAAAATTGTGTGCTTAAATTAACCTTGGCTTGCTTGCTGCAGCAGGCAGGAATCTCACCCCGTGGTCAGGAAAGAAAAACATACAAAAACTTTCACAAAGATGATTCCACTAAACATTGGTATATTGAATGTGCTCCCACTTATGGCCAACAAGTAATTCAGTAGACCAGAAAGACAAACAGCTAGTGTTGCAAGAGAATTCAGCAAGTATAGCAGTCCTGAGTGAAACAAGGCTGGCAAATGAAGGCTAACTTAACCAAGTGGGAGCTAGATACACATTTTTTTATGGAGTATCCACAGTGATGGGGAGCACTATGAATCTGGTGTAAGTTTCACAGTCAAATCTAGTCAGAAAGCTTGTATTTCCCCAAAAGGAGTGAACAACAATCTCAGGATGATGTGATCTCAACTTGCAGGAAAACATCTCAACACCATCATCATTGCATGTACTCCCACCATGATAAACCTTAATGAGGTCAAAGAAAATTTTGAAGACTTGGAGAGAGGGCAGAGCCAAGATGGCAGCATAAAGCAGCAACTCACCTGAACTCTCCTATATTCATCTCTAAACAACTATTTAAAAAAAGTTCAAAATGAATTCTGGAAAAGCAGAACAAAAAAAATATATATATATATATATATTATATACATACACACACACACACATATTATATATATATATGAGGTAAACAAAAAATTAACCCAAGAAAACTTAAAAGATCAGTAGGAAAGGTCTGTCAAACTCAAATAAAAGGAAGCACAGGCCAGCTCAAAAAGAGACATGCCTAGACAGCATTGGATTGTACCCCAGCCAACCAGCAGCAAGGCCCTATGATTCCAGTATAACAGGATGGTAACCTTGGCCCATGCCTCTGGTTCTCCATGCCAGCTATGAGGCCCCACACCCACAGGCCAGCAAGCCAGCAGTAAGGCCCTGTACCACTAGCACAAGAAGTTTGAAATAACGTGCACATACCCCAGGAGCTAAGTTCAATTTAAAAAGTCATAAAATAGTCTAGAAAAACATGAACAAAACATCAAAAATGCCTATGTGCAAAATGTCATAGGGGGAAAAAAAACAAATTGGTCCCAGGACCAAAAAACAAACAAATGAACAAAGAAAAACTTATGTAAAAGTAAAAAAAAAAAAGGATTTTAAAAAACCAATAAGAAAAGTAGAAGAAAAATTGGGAAAAAAATGAGAGTGAAGCAAGAGATTCAAGAAAATAGATATTTTAAGTGAGATGACTTAATTAGTCCCAACTCTTACACTTCTGAATTCTTGGAGAGAGATACCTAAGGAGAGAGAAGGCAGGAAACATGGTTTGGAACGTAAGGAAACAGCACAAATTGGATAGCTAAGAGGAAAGTAGGAATCAAACACCCAAGTTTCATAAGCAGTTTTTAAGAAAATGAGAATATAAAATACAACCATACTCAGTTGTATCTGATTCTTCATGACCCCATTTGGGATTTTCTTGGCAAAGATACTAGAGTAGTTTGCCATTCTATTCTTCACTTCAATTTACAGTTGAGGAACACTGGGTTAAGCAACTTGCCCAAGGTAAACACTTACTAAGTATATAAGGTCACATTTGAATTCAGGTCTTCCCAACTCCAGGCCCAGCATACTATCTACTGTACTGCCTAGCTGACCCATTCTACACTTACAATTCTCTTAATATAACATCAAGTATAGATACAGCTGTTTCAAACTTCCTTGTTTTTCTTTTCCCATAATGGATTCATTAAAATTCACATTCTTATAGATTTTTACAAACATTTTGGATACATAACTTTATTTGATCATCATTGTGATGCTAGAGTGTCAGACCTGGAGTCAGAGAGACCTGAGTTCAAATTTGGCCTCAGACATTTACTAGCTGTGTGAGCCTGGATGGATATGTCACTTAACCTATTTTTACCTGTTTCCTCAACTGTAAAATGAGGATAATAATAGCACTTGCCTCTCAGGGTTGTTCTGAGAATCAAATAAAATAATTCTAAAATGCTTAGAATAGTGCCTGGCACATAGTAAGCAAAATATATATGTTAGCTATTACCAATATTATTATTTTTGTTGTCATGGTTTTGGATTTTTTTTTAATTCCCTTGAAGAGAATGACACTCAGACAGATTGCTGACAGATGTAACTAGTAAAAAAGTCAGTCTGGAATGAGGCCGAAACCTTCTTGTCTTTTGCCTTTCCATTCCTGGAATATAGCATGGTATTTCTCACAGTAAAGGCTTCATACCATATTTCACCTCATAATCATCACCACTGCCTAATTGTCACACCCTGGTTTTTCAGTCCAAAAATTGGTTTATAATCTTTCATTGCATAATCATTGCATGTTATAGTTCTGTTCTTCATGCCACTTTACACGTAAACAGAGCTGCAATGTATTCACCAATGGCATATGGATACACATTTATCCCTCATGCATTTCAAATTGAGAGTCTAGAATTCTCAGGGTACCATTGTCAGTATTCAATTTTAACATATATTCACAAGTATTTCATGAATACTTATCTTACACCAAAGACAATTTAGTAACAAATGATTTTTAAGTAACTCCAGCACAAATTTTTTTTAAAAGCTTCACATAATGGTCTCACTGCACTTTTTTACAAAAAAAATGACATAAAATTTGCAAAGAATATGCATTGCATTTGCAATGATTGTGTGATGATGTTTTGTTCATTGATTCTGATTCTAAATTTGGTGTCCCTTGTTTTCTCATGTACTAGAAATGATCTTCAATAGCACTTTTTTTTTTTTTTTGCTCTCCTGTTTTTCAGACCAGGAAACTGAAATTCAGAAAGTTATTATATTCAAAGTATCACAAGATTAGAGCCATAAGGAACTTTATTATCTAGCCCATGTCCCCCTTTTTTTTAAACTTGAGAGAACTGAGGCCCACATCAGTTAAGTGACTTGTCCAAGGTAACACATCTAGTTGATAACAGGCCTAAAACTAATACCCAGGTATCTCCTCTCTTGGTCAAACAATATGTAAGCTAAAGCACGGATTTTCTTCCCCTAATCCTTTTGTGGTTCTGAAATACTATAGAAATTTCTTTCCTGGGCCTTCATTCATACATTTAAGGACAAAGATTTTAATAAAAATGAAAAGCTACATGTAACCATTTCATCAATTTCCTCGTACTGGCCTTAATACAGTAAAATTATCCATGGCTCACACTGACTTTCTTAAATTTCTTCTTGAATAAAGACACTGAGGCTAGACTATTCAGCAAATATGAATCTGTTATTACCTGTGCTAATCAAAACAAGCGATTTCCTCCCCACTAGTCAGTGGTCAAACACGAGTGAATTTCAGCCCCATCTCTCTGATCTGCCAAATAGACCTAACCCTGATAAAAACAGAAGAGCTATTAAGAGATTCACAACAGTAAAAGAAAAAAAAAGTCAAGGTGTGATCCAGCTGCTAGAAAAGCTACAAAACTAATTTAAAGTATGGCTTTTCCCCAAATATCTGTTCAATCTTTTTTTTTTCCATTTTAATAGACTAAGGTGCCAAAATGGGTCTTATTACAAAGATGTTGGCCCAAGTAATTTGAATACTACTTAAAGCAGCTTCTGAAAAACATTCTACATAATAATGATGCTGATGGAAACATCCTTTCAAAGTTTTCATAGCTATATTGCACATGATTGCAGAAAAAATAATAAACAACGTAAATATCCAATAATGGGAAAAATGGTTAAATAAATCATGATTTATTAATATTATTGAATATTTTGATTCAATCACAACAAAAAAGTATGATAGATACAATGATATCTGTAGAGACCAATATGAAATAAGGAAAAATGAAAAAAGAAACAAGTAGTAAACTATTTGTGATCATCTGAGGAAAAAAATGATTTTGAGTGAACTTAGACTGAAATAGTATTATGATAATTTGTGGGCTAAAATGAATTAATTTAACTGTAAATTGTTACCCAGGAAGCTTAGTTGTTTAAATTGATATTCAAAGATAAGCTTTTAATAACAAAGAAACAAAATACAAAAGAAATATATGAATCAACTTTGTGGCATAACAGAAAAAGCATTGTAAATAGAGTCAGGAAGACTTAAGTTCAGTGCCCCCTCAGTCACTTGCTTTGTGACTAAAGAAAAGTCAACAATCTCTCTCAGTATCAATTTCATTATTTGCAAAATAGGGAAAATAATAGCACCTACTTCACAGGGATATTGTAAAGATTAAATGATATAAGGTATATAAAGTTCTTCGCAAATGTTAAAATACTTTTCATCCTAATAATTAGCATTCACATAGAACTTTAAGATTTGTGAAGTGCCTTGCAAATATTATCTCTTTAGATCTTCACAACAAACTTGGATGGGGTAGGCTGGGTTAGCACTATTATTATCCCCATTTTATAGTTGAGGAAGCTGAGACAGAGAGAGGTTAAAGACTTCTCCAGTGTTCTAGAGATTTCTCTTATTATTTCTCTTATTATTAATGATTTCTCTTATTGTTAATGGATTTGAACCCAGATCTTCTAGTCTTGAGGTCCAGCCCTCTATCCACTGTGCCACCTAGTTGTCTCAAATGCTATGTAGATGTTATTGTGATAACAGTAAAGCTGATTATCTTTATTTAACTCCCTCATTTTATTTTTTATTTTTATTAATTTATTTTAGTTTTCAACATTCACTTCCATAAGCTTTTTTTTTTTTTTAATGAGGCAATTGGGATTAAGTGACCTGCCCAGAGTCACACAGCTAGTGAGTGTTATATGTCTGAGGCCAGATTTGAAATCAGGTCCTCTTGACTCCAGGGCCAGCACTCTATCCTCTGTGCCACCTAGCTGCCCCCAAAAGCTTTTGACTTTTAAATTTTCTCCCCCTCCTTCTGCACCTCCCATCCCAAGACAGTGTGCAATCTGATATAGGCTCTACATATACATTTCTATTAAACATATTTTCACATTACATTTCAACACAACACATTTCACTTCACAACCAATAGGAGGAACCACAAGAAAAACAAAACAAAACAGACAAGAAAAAGAAAAAAAGAAGAAGAAATAGTATACTGCGATCTGCGTTCCAACTCCATAGTTTTTTCTCTTGATGTGGATAGCATTACACATCATGAGATTTTTGGAGATGTCTTAGATCCTTGCATTGCTGAGAAGAGCTAAGTCTGTCAAAGTTAGTCATCGCACAATACGGCTGTTACTGTGTACAATGTTCTCCTGGTTCTGCTCACTTCACTTAGCATCAGTTCATACAAGTCTTTCCAGGTTTTTTCTGAAGTCCTCTTGCTCATGATTATTATATCTTAAAGATGTCCTGGCCTAATAGTAGAACACAAGACCCATATAATTTTCTAAGTTCCTTGACTTTAAGGGCTGTTTTTTTTTTCCTTTTTATCATCAGTGTCTAGCTTAGTGTCTGGCATGAAGTGGATACTCAGTCAATGTTTGGTACCTGACTGTTGAAAACAAAACAAACCAAAAAACAAACAAACAAAAAACTGTATATGTGTGGTAAGTTGCTAGTTTTGTTTTTTGTGAGACTCATGGGGTTGGGAAATGTTATAAGTAAGCTTGTAGGAAATCTAAATCCTTTATAAAAGGAAATTATATTGGATATTGCTGTGGTAAGAATACATATGTGCATGTGTGGTATGTATGCATATATATATATATATATATACACATTTATGTATATATATTTATATTTGTGTATGAATGTATATATACACATATATATGTGTGTCTTTTAAATCTAATTTATTAACAAAGAGTAGATTTCCCCTTGTATTCTTGTGAATGTGAGAACTGCTTCTTGACTTGCTCTGTCTATATAGAGGATTGGACTATCTTTTCTGCCTAGTTGCTGCCTTCCAGCTTTTCTCTGTCCTATCCTACCCCAGCTAGTTATGACCTCTGGTGAAAAGATTCCTGGTTGTACTTGGTCATGGAGTCAGGAAGACCTGAGCTCAATTCTGTCTCAGACAACCCTGGAAAAATCACTTTTAAGGTCTCAGCCTCAGTTTCTTTATCTGTAAGATAGGTGTAATAAGCACCAACTTCATTGGGATATTTTGAGGAAAAAATGAGATAACATATTGATCCCTTTACAAACTTTAAAGTGTTATATAAATATAAATAAACAGTATTATTATTATTACCTGTGGGATCTGGGGCATGTTACTTAACTTCTCTACATTTCAATTTCCTTGTCTAGCAAATAGTATTAGATTGGATGGCCTTTAGGATCAGTTCCATCCAAACATTTATGATCCTTTGATTCTGCTGAGATAAAATGGCATTTCTGTAAAAACCAGATTTCACCTACACAATGCTTGGGTCACAATGCTTGGAATATGTTGAGTAACCAGATAGTTGTATTTGTCTGGGCCTAGTATAGATTATGTCAGGTTTGTTAAAAACTGAGTGATATTTGGTTGAGTCAATATCCTGGGGCGAGAGGGAAGAGAAGAAAGACCATCTGCTCTGGGTTTATATCCCACCTTTGACACTGCTCCTTCCATGACCTAGAGAAAATTACTTAAGCAATCCAGGCTTCACTTTCCTCTTCTATAAAATGAAGGGGTTGAAAAAGATGGCCTCTGAGATCGCTTGCAGCTGTGTTATGGATCCTTCAGTTTATTTTATTTTGGCACTTAAGCTTTTCTGGAAAATATGGAAACATAACCTGGAAAGAGAACAGGCTATTTTTAAGATTATGTTTTGTGACTAATTTACCATTATTAATATTTAAGTAACATTATGTAAATTAGATTGTGATTTCCAGATGGTCAACATAGTTGATCACCTCTTTGTAGGGGTTAACTTTCTGCCCCTTTCTTCTATCTCTAATTTCATAATTAACATAAAAAGGGAAAATAACTGGAGAAAAACTATGTAGATATTTACCTAAGTTACCTTTCTAGGAAGGCATCTAGCCCATCATGATTTTTACAAATATTTTTAAATAAGTGATACATTTTTCTTTAAATAATTAGGCAGCATTGCGTAGAAGAGACATAATTGGGTCTTGTATAAGAGCACTAGGGTTTAAAGCTCAGCTCTGCCATTCAGAGCCTTTGTGACCATGGACAAGCCACTTGGTCCTTAGTTTACTCATCTATAAAATGAGGCTTTCAGATTAGAAGACTTCTAATATCTACTCTGCCAACTCTCAATCCGTGAGACTATGATTCTTTAATTTCACTTTAAAATCATACTCATTTTTCTTTAATAATTTCTATGATTTCATAGGAACATAGTATCCTGGTGAGGAAACTTTCCCTGACTATGAAGATCAGCACTTGCTTTGCAACTTGTTTGTTTATAGAATCAGTCACCTACTGAACTGAGAAACTAATTACACAGCCAATATGTGTCAGAGGGAGGACATTTTGCCTAGATTATGAAACAGATTTCCCATTTAAATAATTAAGTTAGGTTAAATTTTATTCTGGAAGGAAAAAAAAAACCTCTCCCCCAAAAATAAGAGAAAATTACTACGTTTCATTTTACAAATTCTTCTTTAAAAAAAAACTACAATAGTACTTTTTTTGCATATTTTGAATGCATTGCTTTAGTCCTGTCATCATTACTTCTGATTGAAAAGTGAACTTTAACCTCTGCACACCCTGAAAAGTCTGACAATAAGCAGAGTGGTTTAGTGGGTAATTGTACATTCAGTTCCCATTTTATCTTTCACACAAATTAACATTTGAAAAAGTTCCGGCCTTTCATGTTTAGTGTACATTTTACTTTAAAACCCTATGGGATAAACAGAGCTTACACATTAGCTTCTGAAAAAATGACTTTTAAAAAAATTACTGGCATTTAAAGATTTGTTTTTGTGACCCAAGAACTATTACTTAGTGTTATTTGCTTTACATGCAATATATACATATATAATATTATAATAACATATATGTGTGTATATATGTATGTATCCGCCACCCAACATGGGATAATTTGTACTTATGGAATTGAAAAGGTCAAACCTTCTAGATAAAATATTATGAAACAAAGGTTTGGAATTTGAATGTTTCCAGGCAACAGAAATTGACAAGTCCATGGAACAAAGTACCAGTCTTTAAAAAAAAAAAAAGATGAAAAACACAGTGAAGGATGTTAAGATGAAGCAGCAGGCCCACTACTCTCTATTTGAAAGGCCCTTGACCCTTACCCTGTTCTGTCAGTTGCCAGATGGGCTGGGATTTGAATCTCTCTATGATAGTCCTGCATAGGCCCGTAAAGAATACAAGTTTGGAAGGACTACACTAAGATATATGTTCCATATTGCCCTAAATTATAGTGAGGGGAGAGGACATTTATAAATAGCAAAAATAATAATTTTCAATATCCATTAAGCACATATCATCCATACATCCCCCGAGAGGGGAGGGACACTGTCTTCACATTGTCTCTTCTAATATCTTACTTACTGAAAAAAAATGGACATCTTTAGAATATTCCAGCTAAATAGCTCCTTTTAATAATAATGGCTTATTCCCTAATACAGACACGTACTCAGTCAGCAGTCTGATTTCTTAGGGAAATTTTCATTTATTATTGTATTACTATTGGTCCCTCAAGGTTCTAGTATTGAGTTTTACCAATTTCCAAAATAATGAATATTGTAATTACATCTCCTTTAAGGGAAGTTTGCAACTAAATGCAGTTAAATAAGAAAGAACATCTATCTGTGAGTTTAACTTTGGTTTTACAGATTTTGAGAAAACTTTGACCTCAATTATTGAACTTGCTTGCAGAAACTGGAGGTCATGTGAAGGAGAATGTGTGTTATTCAGAAACTCACCTGAACAGAGAGAATCACTTTCCTTCTCCAAAAATGCAGAAGGCACATTGACCTTCTTGCAATGTTGACCTATACTGTTATAGATCCCAAGGGCATGAAGTCAAAAGATTTAGACCCAGTAAGCTAAGGAGTTATTTAAACCCATGTGAGAAATAATGTCCATTAAGTGAAAACCATCCTTAGAGTTCCTAAGTCTGAGGGAATGGTTGTATAAAAAAGTTATCAACAAACTTAAGGTTTGATCATCAAACTTTTTTTGTTAACTAATCAAATGAATAAAATTCTGTCAACATCATCTTCATCATTGCCATCATAATTGTCATCATTTTAGTTTGTATAGCAATTTACAAAGATTTTCAAATAGAAATTTTCATTTAATTATCACAGCTCTGTCAGGTAGATAAGTCAAGTAGTATTTTCTACCATTAATAGACCTAAGGCTTATAATTTTATGTGACTTCCTTGACAAGATCATGCAAGGCAATCTTATACAAGGTCACACAACTAGTAATGACAGAAGCAGGTTTATAATTAGGTCTTTTGATGCCAAGAACTCTTGACTTTTTTTTTTGGTGAGGCAATTAAGGTTAAGTGACTTACCTAGGGTCACACAGCTAGTGTGTGTTATGTGTCTGAGTCCAGATTTGAACTCAGGACCTCCTGACACCAGGGCTGGTGCTCTATCCACTGTACCATCTAGCTGCCCCTCTTGATATATTTTAATAATAAGCCTTAAGTTTTTTTTAAAAGATAGACCAATTGTGGAGAATATTGATTTTAAAAACTAAGATTTAATATTTGGTTTTTGTTAACTTTCATGAAAAAGAAAATGATAAGCATGTTTAAGAAACTATTTATGGGAAACACATTTACCAATTATTTTCTTTTTTAAAGATATATAGAAGATGGGAGCAAAGGCATATAATTTAGTATATCTTTTAAATGACAGAGTACAGTAAGGATCATCGATATAACTTAAGTCAATAAATTTGATTTTGATTCCTAGAAAAATGTATTATTGAAGGGATGGTTACTTGGCATCTAGAAAAGGCAGCTGCCATCACAAAAAGCCAGGGAGGCTTCATCAAAAATTAATCATGCAAAACTAAATCCATTTTTGTTTTTAGCAAGTATAAAAGATTAGATAAAATGAAATGTTCTAGATATGGTCAAACAGATTTTAACAAATTATTTGTTAAATTTCTCATAGTATTCACATGAACAAGAAAGCTATCATTTAGGTAATAGCACAGTAAGTTTGGTTCTGAATTGGTAGAATACTAAATCCCGAAAGGATTCAGTTAAGGTCAACTTGGAAGATCTATTACTTAAGCGAAGTACCTCAGGGATCTGTGCCTGCTTCTGGGCTCTTCTGGTTCAGTGGATAAATGTATGCAGTGCTGGGCATGGAGTCAAGAAGACCTGTGTTCAAGTTTGACTTCAGATACTTGCTATCCATATGACTCTGGGCAAGTCACCTAACCTCTGTTTGCCTCAGTTTCCTCACCTATAAAATGGAAATAATAATAGCACATACGTCCCAAGATTGTTCTAGAGAACAAATGAGGTAATAATATTTGTGAAGCACTTAGCACAGTGTTTGGCACATAGTAGGTGCTATATAAATGCTAACTACTACCTTTATTACTATGATCTCATAGAAGGTAAATAATAAACATAGTAAGCTACAAATAAAATTAATTGCTATAAATTGTTTGCATAAAAGCATATCACATCACATTCTTACTGATTTCAGCATGTTAAATGACACAATCAAGATTAAAAAGGGTACTAAAAGGCTGAGAAATTTTGTTCAAATGCAAAAAAATATTGAAAAGGTCTCCACTTTATCCCCATTTAATATAATGCCTCTTCTTCATTTTAGGTGTGTGATATCTACCACATTAAGTAAAGATACATTTATTCCTATAGTATTATTGTTTTCAAAAGCCTTTTCTTTTATTTACGTAATTGTGTAAAAATAAAACTATAGAAGCAATACATCAAAGAAGGTACATCTTTTAAAAATAAATAAAATGAATCTTTGAAATAAAATAGATAAAATATAAACTAGTATAATTGAAAAAGGAAAAGGATATCAAATTATTGGTATACAAATGAAAAGGAATAATTCACAATAAAAGAAGAAATAAAAAAATTATTAGGAAATATTTTGATCAATTATATGTCAATTTTACTTATTATTTAGATAAGATAGGTAGACATTGATAAATATATATATTTGTATATATATATACATATGTATATAATGTCCACATTAATGGTCCAAGATAAACTGTAAAAAGAACCCCAATAATCCAATCCCCAAAAAACAGAAATTGAACAAGTAATAAAAATGCATGAAGAAGAAAAAACATATAATTTAATTCCAATTCACTTAACTATTCTCTGTTTTCTTGATGGAAAAAATAAATATATAAATTTTATATTAAAGACTGCATTGGTTTAATATTAAGAATTTTGATATGTTTTCTCATTTTTGTCATTTTCCTTGATTAAATTATCTATTGATTTATGAATTTTTTTCCAACCAATTTTTTAGGATTAAGTTATTTTGTGCCCACTTAATCTTAAATACTTTCTTCAAAAACACAATATTGAATATCATATGTATTGAATTTTTGTCAGTAAAGGATCTGTTTATTTCTTTCTGCATTTGCTTGTGATATTTTCACATCCTAATATTTAGTTACTTTTCTTAAAGGTGACATGTACTATTAAGAAATATGTATATTCTAATATGTTTCTAAATAGTAAGTGGAGTAGAACTATCATATCTAACTTTTCAAAAATTCTTTTCAGAGACTTTTTCCTGTATTTATTTTTAATTTATCAGAGTCAAAAAGGAAATACATTGAAATTCCCAACTACTATCAATTTTATTGATTAGTTCACTCTATAACTAATTTGAAATTTTAAACTTTCTCTTAATATTTAAAAAATATTTGATTTGGTGCCCCACCACCCCCAGACAAATATGTGACAAAGAGGTATCTTTGTGTGCCTCAGAGGGAGACAGAATAAACAGCTCGAGCTTCCTTTCCCCAACACCTTTTTTTCAAAGGATGCTTTAATTTCTTGCGAAAGGGGGAAGAGAAAGTTGAGTAGGGTAAAATCACATATATCTGTTCCCTTAAATGTTATTAATATAGGAGATGTGATCAGCTTCAAGCTAACTTCTAATCCCTTTTTAAAATTATTTTTAAGGGGAAGTGGGATCCCAAGCCTTATATGAAAGGCTTGACCACTTTCCTATCAAATACCAGTTCCAATGGATACACATAACAAATAGCAAAGAAACAGATTTATTCAAATTGGTATCAAAACAGAAATCAGAGAAGGTAATAATAACAATAGCTAACATTTATGTAGTGCTTACTATGTGCCAGGCACTGAATTAAGCACTTTGTAATTATTATATCATTTGATTTTTACAACAATCTTGGGAAATAGGTGTCACACAGAGTTACACTGCTAATATGTGTCTGAGACCAAATTTGGAATTAGGTCTTCTAGACTCTAGGCCTGACACTCCATATACAGCAAAACTCAGTTGTCTCTATATACATAGCAGAATGATGAAGGAGTTCTCCCACTGACAACTGCTCAAATGAGAGTGAGAGAGAGTCCAAGATCTCACCCAATGGAAAGTTTTCCGCAGTCTCTAATGTAGCAAGGTGGGGATAGGGACATAACTGATGCTGCCCACTTCTTTCATTTCTTCCCAGTGTCTATTCCTTTAGCAAACTGAAAAGGGGTTGGCCTCTTCCATCTTCCTCCTCAAAGCTTCAATCTGAGTGCCTACAGAGCCCAAAATGACTCCAGGACTGTCTGAAAAAGAATTCAAAGAAGACTGAATAGATCTTCCCTCCCTGCTTTCACAGACTCTACCCTGCCCCTCATATAATGTAGGGCATTCATCTCTACCTATGACGGGAAAACTTTAAGTAGGAGCTTTGACACTGGGGTTACATATGCTAAGTATTGATTTTAATTCTCTATGTTGCCTTTAAGTATAATGAAATTTCCCTTTTTATTTCTCATCACCTTGCTTTTCCTGTATGAAGGGAATTAAGGAGATAGTAAAAATCAAGTTTTATACTCACTTTTTTATGGGAATTCCATCCAACAGTTAAGATTTCTAGTACCTTTGAAAGAAGGGATAAAAAAAAATTGATAAATTTCCATGCCAGTAGCCATTAAACTATTTCTCAAAGTTATTGTTTATATTGCCTGTGTTGCAAATGTTAAGCAGAATGATCACTATTTGCCAATAACCAGATAAGATGGCAACATATTACTTTCATATCTAGGTGGTTATCTCAAATTAAATAATTTATAAACTAAGATTTTCATAAATATGTACCTCTAGGCTATTCCAAAAACATAGACAGAGCTCATAATTCTAGAACTTTCAGTTAATACAGGAGCATTTTTCTAGTAATACCAATGCAAATAAGAGGTAATCTTAGAAGGAAAACATTAGCAATGGGGTAGGGGGAACATGGGCTAGGCCTCCTTCTTGAAAAATATGAGACTTGAAATAAGCTTTAAAGAAAGCCAAAAAAGCCAAGAAATGAAGATGGGGAATGAGAGTGTTATAAGCACTGGGAAGAGCCAGAAAAACTTTCAAGGACTTGAGAGACAAATGACAAGTAACTGTGGTGTATTGTCAAGCTCTTAGATTCATAAAGAATATCCACTGTGGTAGGAGACTCTCCACTTAGATTCATAATGGAGAGATAGCTAAACTGTCTTGAGTGACTACAAACTTACCCAGCATATATAACTGGATACGACACCTGATTAGATCAGAATAAACTTTGTATACCAGCTACCCAGGCCATCCTGCCATATATCTTGCCACTTTGTTTTTTAAATTATATTTTATTTTTCTCCAATTACATGTAAAGGCAATTTTAAAAATTAATTTTAAAAAATGTATGACTTCCAAATTTTCTCCCTTCCTCACCTCCCACCTCCCTGAGACAGTGAGCAATTTGATGTAACTCAAGTTTAATCATGTAAAATATATTATCATATTAGTTATGTTATGAAAGAAGACACAGACCCACATAAAAAAACACTTAAAAATGCAAAAAAGTGAAAAAATAGTATGCTTTTCTCTGCTTTCAGACTCCATCAGTTCTTTCTTTGGAGATGGATACCATTTTTCACTTTAAATCCTTTGGAAACGTCTTGGATAATTGTCTTGTTGAGAAGAGCTTAGTCATTCACAATTGATCACTGTATGATATTGCTGTTACTATGTACAATGATCCCTTGGTTCTGCTCACATCACTTTGTATCAGTTCATATAAGTCTATCCATTTATTTTCTGAAATCTGCCTGCTTAGCATTTATTATAGCACAGTAAAATTCTGTTATAATTATATACCACAACTTCTTCAGCCATTCCCCAATTATTGGGCAATTTCCAACTTTTTGCCACTACAAAAAGAGCCATTATAAATATTTTTGTACATATAGGTCCTCCCCTATACCCTGCTTTTTTTAATCTCTTTGTGACACAGAACTAGTAGTGGTATTGCTAGAACAAAAGGTATGCACAGTTTTTTAGCCTTTTGGACATAGTTCCAAATTGCTCTCCAGAATGGTTGGAGCAGTTCACAACTCCACTAACAGTGCATTAGTATCCCAATTTTCTCACATCCCTCTAACATTATTATTTTACCTTGCCACTTCCCACAATAATAAAATTCACAATAGCTTTTCCTTTTAAAAGGATATATTAAGCAATTAAACTGTGGATTGACTAAACATCCATGTGAGGTCTTTCTTGGTGCATCCAGAAGTTAAAAATAATCATTCACCAATCATTTAATCACAGAGCAAATGTCATAAATTGAATTGGTGAGAATCATGTCCTTTTCCTATTCTCCTTCTCTTTTATGTCAACACCAAGAAGCAGGCCTAAGGTCACTGTTCTGTGTTGTTTGTGTTTCTCAGTTTCAAATGCTAAAGGGAAAAATATTTGATCCAGGAATTTACACAAGATGTTACAGTCAGTCAATCCAGCAAGGCAACTCTAAGAAATCAGGGTGCCCAGGTCTCAAACCAGAAGGAGATTTTGGAATTGGAGCTATAACTTTGCTCTATAGGAACTTAAATAAACTACGAACCAATTTCCTTTCTCCCTAAATACTGAGGTAGTGCAAGGTGGGGAGGAAGATTGAGCCTTATTGCTGAGGAAGTGAGTTTATATATTTGTAATTATGTCTCTTGAAATAAATATTTCTCTGCAAAAGTTAATCTGACTATTAGTGGCTAAAAGGTATTAGAGTGCAAGGGATCACCACCACAGATGGAGCAAGACCATAGTAGGGGCTAGATTCTTTAGCAGAGAGACTAGACTCCCCCAAATGTTCTTAAGGGTCCCTAAAACCCTTAAGGAAGCGCAATCTAACCCATCTATTATAACCCAATGTTATACTCACAACCTGTGTGATTTTGAGTGAGTCAATCTCCCTTGGTCCTCAGTTTCCTCTGCAGTAAGATTAGATGTAGTATCAATTCTACTCTAAATTGATGTTGTTGTTCAATCTTCATTCTAGAAGAACACCAATGACATCAGGAGGGTAATGTCTTCATGACCTTATGAAGCCAGAGGACACAGATTCAAATCCCTGTTTTGCTATTAGCTACTTATATGAACATAGAATCACAGACATGAAGCTTGACTCCTGTCAGAGCAGATCAATGGATCTTTTATTTTCCTTTCACCTTGAAATTATGCTATCCTTGGGCCAGTCTAGTCTCCACAATAACTGAGAAAGAGGGACTGTAGGAGGTGCTGGTCAAAAACAAAACACTAATGAGGGGGGAAAGGAGAAAGAAAAGCAGAAACGGGGGGGGAAGGATGGAGAAAAAGACACAGATAGTAATCATAACTGTAAAAGTGAATGGGATGAACTCTCCCATAAAACTGAAGTATATAGCAGATTGAACTAAACACCATAATCCTACAATATGTTGTTTACAGGAAACACATTTGAAAAAGAGTGAAACATACAGGGTAAAGGTAGAAGGCTGGAGCAAAATATATTATGCTTCAGCTGAAGTAAAAAAAGCAGGGGTAGCAATCCTGATCTCAGACAAAGCAAAAGCAAAAATAGATCTTATCAAAAGAGATAAGGAAGGAAACTATATCCTGCTAAAAGGCACTATAGACAATGAAATAGTATCATTACTAAACATAAATGCACCAAATGGTATAGCATCCAGATTCTTAGAGGAGAAGTTCAGAGAGTTACAGGAAGAAATAGAGAGCAAAACTATACTAGTGGGGGACCTCAACCTCCCCCTCTCAGAACTAGATAAATCTAACCACAAAATAAACAAGAAAGAAGTTAAGGAGGTGAATAGAACATTAGAAAAGTTAGGTATGATAAACCTGTGGAGAAAGCTGAATGGGGATAGAAAGGAATATACTTTATTCTCGGTGGTACATGGCACATACACAAAAATTGACCATGCACTAGGGCATAAAAACCTCACAATCCAATGCAGAAAGGCAGAAATAGTAAATGCATCCTTTTCAGATCCTGATGCAATAAAAATTATATGTAATAAAGGGCCATGGAAAGATAGACTAAAAAATAATTGTAAACTAAATAATCTAATCCTAAAAAATGATTGGGTCAAAGAACAAATCATAGAAACAATCAATAATTTCATTCAAGAGAATGACAATGATGAGACAACATACCAAAATTTATGGGATGCAGCAAAAGCAGTTCTTAGGGGAAGTTTTATATCTCTAAATGCTTAAATGAATAAAATAGAAAAAGAGGGGATCAATGTATTGGGCATACAACTAAAACAAACTAGAAAAAGAGCAAATTAAAAATCCTCAATTAAACACCAAATTAGAAATATTGAAAACCAAAGGAAAAATTAATAAAATTGAAATTAAGAGAACTACTAAACTAATAAATAAAACTAAGAGCTGGTTTTATGAAAAAAACAATAAAATAGATAAACCTTTGGTTAATCTAATTAAAAAAAAAGAAAGAAGAGAACCAAATTACTAGTATCGGGAATGAAACGGGTAAAACTACCACCAAGGAAGAGGAAATTAAAACAACAATTAGGAATTATTTTGCCCAGCTATATGCCAACAAATTTGACAATCTTAGTGAAATAGATATATATTTACAAAAACATAAATTGCCCAGATTAACAGAAGAGGAAGTAAAATACTTAAATAACCCCATCTCAGAAAAAGAAATTGAACAAGTCATTGATGAACTCCCTAGGAAAAAATCTCCAGGGCAAGAAGGATTTACATGTGAATTCTATCAAACATTTAAAGAACAATTCATTCCAATACTATATAATTATTTGGTTAAATAGGTAAAGAAGGAAACTTACCAAATTCTTTTTTTGATACAAATATGGTGCTGATACCTAAACCAGGAAAAGTCAAAACAGAGAAAGAAAATTATAGACCAATTTCTCTAATGAATATAGAAGCAAAAATTTTCACCAAAATATTAGCAAATAGGTTACAGTAACTTATCACAGGAATAATACACTATGACCAGGTGGGATTTATGCCAG
Organism: Vombatus ursinus; assembly: GCF_900497805.2. Classification (NCBI taxonomy): domain Eukaryota; kingdom Metazoa; phylum Chordata; class Mammalia; order Diprotodontia; family Vombatidae; genus Vombatus; species Vombatus ursinus. The sequence continues at coordinate 7,353,388 of NW_020951391.1, read as the reverse complement.
GAATGCAGGACTGGTTCAATATAAGGAAAACCATCAGCATAATCCATCATATCAACACCAAAACTAACAGAAACCACATGATCATCTCAATAGATGCAGAAAAAGCTTTTGACAAAATACAACACCCATTCCTACTAAAAACACTAGAGAGCATAGGTATAAATGGAGTCTTCCTTAAAATAATAAATAGTATCTATCTAAAACCTTCAGCAAGAATAATACATAATGGAGACAAGGTAGAATCATTTCCAATAAGATCAGGGGTGAAACAAGGATGTCCATTATCACCACTGTTATTCAACATTGTACTGGAAACTTTAGCTTCAGCAATAAGAGAAGAAAAAGACATTGAAGGCATTAGAATAGGCAAAGAAGAAACAAAGCCATCACTCTTTGTAGATTACATGATGTTATACTTAGAGTATCCCAGAGAATCAAGTAAAAAACTACTTGAAATAATAAACAACTTTAACAAAGTTGCAGGCTATAAAATAAACCTACATAAATCATTGGCATTTCTATATATTACCAACAAAGCCCAACAGCAAGAGATAGAAAGAGAAATTCCATTTAAACTTACTGTAGACATTATAAAATATTTAAGAGTCTACCTCCCAAAACAAACCCAGGAACTCTATGAACGCAATTACAAAACACTTTTCACACAAATACAATCAGATCTAAATAATTGGAAAAACATCAGTTGCTCATGGGTAGGCTGAGCTAATATAATAAAAATTCTACTTAAGCTAATTTACTTATTCAGTGCCATACCAATCAAACTACCAACAAATTATTTTATAGAGTTAGAAAAAATAATAATAAGATTCATTTGGAAGAACAAAAGGTCCAGAATATCAAGAGAACTAATGAAAAGAAATGCAGGGGAAGGTGGCCTAGCCATTCCAGATCTTAAATTGTATTATAAAGCAACAAGCATCAAAACTGCTTGGTACTGTAGGCTAAGAAATACAGTGGTGGATCAGTGGAATAGGTTAAGTATGTAAGACACAGTAGTCAATGACTATAGTAATCTATTATTTGATAAACCCAAAGACCCCAGCTTCTGGGATAAGAACCCACTCTTTGAAAAAACTGCTGGGAAATCTGGAAAAGAGTATGTCAGAAACTAGGCATAGACCAAAATCTCACACCATATACCAAAATAAAGTCAAAATGGGTACATGATTTAGATATAAAGGCTGATAGTATAAGCAAACTGAGAGAGCAAGGAATAATTTACCTGTCGGATCTATGGAGAACAGAAGAATTCATGACCAAACAGGAGATAGAGAACATTACAAAAAGCAAAATAGATAATTTTGATTACATTAAATTGAAAAGTTTTTGCACAAACAAAGTCAATGCAACCTAGATTAGAAGCAAGGAAGAAAATTGGGAAAGAATTTTTACAACCAGTCTCACTGATAAGGGCCTCATTTCTAAAATATATAGAGAATTAAGTCAAATTTATAAGAATACAAGCCATTCCCCAATTGATAAGTGGTCAAAGGATATGAACAGACAATTCTCAGATGAAGAAATTAAAGCCATCTATAGTCATATGAAAAAATGCTCTAAATCACTATTGATTAGAAAAATGCAAATCAAAACAACTCTGAGGTACCAATCACACTTATCAGAATGGCCGACATGAAAAACAGGAAAATGATAAATGTTGGAGAAGATGTGGGAAAATTGGAACACTAATGCATTGTTGGTAGAGTTGTGAAATGATCCAACCATTTGGGAGACCAATTTGGAACTATGCCCAAAGGGCTATAAAAATGTGCATACCCTTTGACTCAGCAATAGCACTTCTAGGGCTATATCCCAAAGAGATCACACAAATGGGAAAAGGACCTACATGTACAAAAATATTCACAGCAGCTCTTTTTGTGGTGGCAAAGAATTGGAAATTGAGAGGATGCCCATCAATTGGGGAATGGCTGAGCAAGTTGTGGTATATGAATGTGATGGAATACTATTGTGCTATAAGCTATAAGAAATGATGAACAGGCTGACTTCAGAAAAGCCTGGAAAGACTTGTATGGTCTGATGCTGAGTGAAATGAGCAGAACCAATTATTGTACACAATAACAGCCACATTGTGTGATGACTAATATTGATAAACTTAACCTTTCCTGCCAATACAAGGATCTAAGACATCTCTGCAGGCCTTGTGATGGAAAATGCTATCCACACCCAAAGAAAGAACTATGGAAGCTGAATTGTTATTTTTTTTCTGTTCTGTTGAGTTTTGTTTCCTCTTTCTGATGGTTCTTCCTATTGATTTTAATTTCTACTTACAACATCACTAATGTGAAAATATGTTTAATATGAATGTGAATGTATAGCCTGTATCAGATTGTGCACTGTCTTGGGAAGGGTGGTGGGGAGGAAGGGGGAGAAAAATTTTAAACTCAAAAGCATATGGAAGTGATTATTGATAAATCAAAAAAAATTAATAAAGAAAAATAAAATTAAAAAAAAGAAAGAGATAATAAAGCCCTCATTATAAACAGTACCAATCAATCAGTTAAATTCTCCTTGAAACTGTCAGGTCACCAAGCAACCTCTCAAACATTACCCCCTGAAAATGGAAGTCTGTAAGTGAGCTCTGCAGTGCTCCTGACTGAGATAAATGAGGAGAGACAACATTTGGTTTTATAGTTCTGATCACTGCTCACTCTGCACTGGCATATGTTATAAGATTGAACACTAACAATCAGGCCATAACCATTACCCCTGTGAATATCATGATAATTCTCCAAGAAAAGGAACTTCATTGAGAAGTCATGTGTACATCTAACAAACTCATTTTCCTTCCTAATCAAGCTACTTCAGAAGAGTAAAACCAAAGGGTCCCTGGAACATCATCCACATTTAAGAGAAGGTACCACCTCAGCTCCCCAAATGCAGGATCGGAGTCACCTGAGTTCCCCATCCTCTCACAAACTGTCTCTGGTAGAAGACACAACAAATATGGCCTTATCATATCCTGGGGATGGCCTTCCTTAGTCATGTGTGTAGAACTTGACTCACCATGTTTCTAGGGTAGCTATTAAAAACCTTAAAATCACACATGAATTTACTTCCTGAGACCTTGAAATATGGCACCCCTGCCTTCCCCCCATTTAATCCATGGCAACTATTTTTAGGGTAACTGGAAGTGGGGCCCACAAGGTGGAGAGGTGATTTTCCACACAGACAGCAATAAATACATCTTCTCTCAGGCCTACAGCATCCCATCCTCATGACAAAAGCTATGTGTCAGTACTAGACAAGTAATACCTCGGGAAACATATGTAGGCCTGATGCCTGATTTAGAAAAGCAGGTTAGAGTCATATTGTGTCACTGTGTTACTTTAGAATTTGACATTGAACAAGACAAAAACAAGCCTTGAGGTTTTATGTAAGGGAAGTGAAAATACAATGACAGGGGACACAGAGAAATCAATCCTTCAATTTATTTTCCATATTTCTTTCTCTTATAATACTCTTAAAATAATTTCCTTTGAAATTATGCCTTTTTGGAAGAAAACAAAAAGCAGTTAATATTTCTTGAACATAAGCATTTAGAAAATCTTATTCTCACCTCATCTCTGTCTCTGTCTCTGTCTCTCTCTGTCTCTGTCTCTCTCTGTCTCTCCCTCTCTCTCTCTCTCTCTCTCTCTCTCTCTCTCTCTTCCTCTCATGTCAATAATGAGATGTGCAAGATGACAAGAAGAAAAGTGTTTCATCATTACCAGCGTATTCTGGAATTTTCAAGTTTAGTTCTTTATGTCTTCAACAACACAGACCATCTTAAGTAATATGGACTTTCTTTTGACTTTGTAGAATTTAAAAGACTCATTAATTAAATTGTTTCCTTTGGATCTCACCGAAATCAAATAAGACAGAACTAGTTTAGAATGTCAATGATAGTATTAACTCCCTCTCCCATTGAAAAGAGTTTGGTGCATATATTCTAAAATATATACTACCACTTATTCCTTAACAAATATATACCATTATGAGTTAGGCAGTATTGTTTCATAGGTTTGTTGTGGGAAGAATCCTTAGAGATGAGAATTTTTTTTCACAGAATTTTAGGATGGTAAGAAACCTTGGTGGTCATTGGGTCTATCCTACCATATACCCAAAAATCAACACCAGGAATAGACTAAATGATTTTCTCTACAACTCTCTTGGCAAGAAATCATCTTCTAGCCTTTGTTCCAAGACACCTAAAGAGTGAAACCCAGTATCTCACCAACTAACTCTAATTGTTAATAAATTTTGATGATGAAAATTAAGATGATGAGTATGATGATTTTTCCTGATCCTTCATTGTACCTTCTTATCATTTATCTAAGTCCTCAGTTCTAGAACAAAGAAAACAATGCTAATATGACTCTTTTAAATCCATCAAGATGGCTATCATATTCCTGATTATTCTTCTTTTTCTAGGCTAAACATCCCTCTTTCATTGACTCAACCAATTTTTATATGACACAGACACAAAGCCTTTAATTAACTTTGTTGCTCACCTCCAAATTCTCTCAGGATTTCCAATCACCTTCCTAAAATTTGGAATCTAAAGCTCAACAAAGTAATCTAAATGGATTATGAAAAATATACAGAACAGCTGGGCTAGTGCCAACTTATTCCTGGAAGCTACCTTCTTTTAATGAAGCCCATATCCTTTTTGGCTGCCATACTGCATTGTTGACTGGTATTGAAATCCTGGCCTACTTAAATCCTCCAGCTCTTTTTAAATAAATTGCCAGCTATCCAAGCCTCTTTGCTCTGCTACTTGTGAAGTCAGTTTTGAAACCAAGTATCCTCATTCCCATTAGATTACCTTATTGTATTCATCCAAGAATTCTAGATTGTTAAAACATTTGAAGAGTGGATGGAAGCTATTTTTCTTCATTATTTGTCATCTGGAAATTTGACAATCATGCCATCTTTGTTAATTATAAGAATATTAGATAGCAAAAAGACTTGGGCCATCCAGTAAAGACCTAGACGCACATTGAGACATTGGTGACTATGTTTTGGATATAACCATCTTCCCTAATCCTCTCTTTTGCATATTTTCTTCTTTTGTTATATTTAAGGTCATTGGTTAATTATCATGTTTATTTGCCATGGTCCTACTTTCTTTCTATCTGCATTTGATAATTGGATTATACTATTGTGTATCCTGACTGTAATAGGTAAGCTTTTTCCTTATCCTACCAAGGTCTTCTCATCAGCCTCTATCCTGCACAATTATCTTCTGCCTCTTGCTTTTCTAAACCATTTGTGTGTTGTTTCCCCCTCAATTACCTTGTTAGTATATAAGCTCCTTGAGATCTGGGGCTGTGTTGCTTGTTTATGGTTGTATGACCAGCACAGTGCCTGGTAGTCAGAGACTGGTAGATAAGCATTTATCAAGTTTTATCTATGTGTCAGGCACTTTGCTAATCACTGGAGATACAAAGAAAGATAAACTAATAATCTGTTGGAGAAGACCGCAATCTAAGGAACTAACAATATAATGGAGAAAACAACATAGGAAAGTGGTTAAAAAATTCTTTCTCTCTTTCTCTCTCTCTCTCTCTCTCTCTCTCTCTCTCTCTCTCTCTCTCTCTCTCTCTCTC
>NW_020951391.1:7318198-7347748 GCF_900497805.2 Vombatus ursinus | reverse complement strand
CTCTCTCTCTCTCTCTCTCTCTCTCTCTCTCTCTCTCTCTCTCTCTCCCCCATACATACATATGTATATATAATATGAAATGCTGTATTTTAAATATTTTTTTATGTTCTTGCACATGAAATTTGTATGTTAACTCCGCAAATTATCTGAACTAGATTCAGATCAAAAGAGGGTGAAATTGCCATCATAGGTCATAAATGATATGGGTGATAGTGTTCATTCATAACCCAACTATTAAATATCTATTATGTACAAGACATTGCTCTAGATGCTAAGTGAAGTGTTCATAATGAACAACTTAATTTGATGTTGCCAAAGAAGATACCTAATGAACTATTTTTTATGGTTCATCAAGCATTTGAAATTAAATATAATACTTCCATGAGAAATGAGTAGCAAATTAAACAAAAATCTCCAAATCCATTACTTAATATTCAATTTAAGAATAGGGCTTTTTCTACTTTTTTCTACTTTTAAACTTTTTAAACTTTTTCTACTCTCAGCCTCTTCAGTACTTTTTAAACTGTGGACTGTGACCCAGAATATGTAAATAGTTTTTAAAAGGCTTGCAACTTTAAATGAAAACATGAAATATCTTATGTGAAAGAAATACAAATTAAAAAAACTCAGGCTTCATCTCTGTGTAAACTGTCAAAAAATAAGTGATGAGAATACTCACTGTTGGAGAGGCTATGGGAATACATATTTAAAGATTTGCCAATTTGTTAAAGATTTGTTGTAAGCATTGTGAATTGGTTCAACTTTTCTGGATTTCAAATGTAGAAAATTGCACTAAATTGTCCACATTATTTGACTAAGGAATCCCATTACTGGACATATACAACACATAAATAAATGACAGAGACAAAGTTCCAAAATTTACTAAAATATTCTTAACAACTCTCTTTTGGTTAATAAAGGTTTGGAAACAAAGTAAGTGTTAATAATCAGTTGGTCGATGACTGACAAAAAAATAAGCTCTTCTATTTGAATATAATGGAATATTGTATGATGTAATGACAAATATGAATAATTCAGAGAAATATTAGAAAATGTGTATGAAATATATACAGAAAAATAAGCAGACCAATATACAGGATACCAAATGTCATTTAAAAATTAAGATTACTTTAGTGATCAGTTGTGAAATGTCTAGTATAAGTTTGAAAAAAAACATTAAAAATACATTAAAATTATTCCACCCCACAGACTTACAAGCTTTGCTCAATTAAAAGTAGAAAATATGTTTGTTAACCCATTATTACAAAAATTTCTAGGGGTAAAATGAGAACTAGAATGTATTTCTGCTAAAAAAAATAATGAAAACTTAGGAAATGGAATCTATCGAATAAATCATCATTTCTTCACCTATGATAGTATAGATCTTGTGAAACTGTGTAGGTGTTTCCATCTTGAAACTCTGATGTGATTCTTCATTACAATTTCCATATTGACCCGTTTAGATTTTGGAATCCTCAAGGGTTGATTGTACTTTACTGGAATAAGGCCTGGTGTAAAGTGTGTAAAGGCAATGCTTTATACTCTTCCTTAGATGCTTGCTTTGACACCAATATGTTCTCTCAATATGGGTTTTTTTCCTCTCATTTATTTCTCTAATAGCTGACCGTTATATGGCATTTACCTATTAATAGCCACACTTACACTGAGAGGTGTTATTACTGTGAGCCCAGTCTTCAAAAGTAATGGTTAATAGGTGAATCTATTTTCTGCCAGGAAGGATTCCCTTATGCCAGAGGACTGTCACAAAATACTGAAATGTGCTACTCCCCTATAAAATGATATTTTTGAAGCTCAGGTCTAACTATATCACTCCCTATTCAATAAACTCAAATGATACTCTATTACATTACTTCCAGGATATAAGGTGCTCTGTTTGTCTTTCAAAGCCCATCATAACTGACCCCTTCTTATTTTTCTCATACCTTACTCTCCTGAAGATGATCTGATTCAGTGACATTGTTTTCTTTTTTTTTTCAAGGAAGACACTTGATCTCCCAATGAAGGGCATTTTTTTTTCTATCACTCATACCTGAAACTCTCTCATTTCATCTCTGTCTTCTCACTTTCTTAGCTTCTTTTTCAAATATCAGCCAAAATTCCACATTTTGCAAGCAGTCTTTGCTAGTACTCCTTAAACCTAGTATCATCTATCTGAAATTATCTCCAATTAATCCTGTGTATATCTTATTTAGACATGTATATAGTTGTATGTTGCTCTTCCCACCCCACCCCCACAATTAGAATATGAGCTCCCTGAGAGAAGGGATTAACTTTTTTCGGCCTTTCTTTGTATATCCAACACTTCACACAATGTCTGGTATATAGTAAAAATGTTTCTTGATTTGATATACAATGGCCATTTGAATTGGGATAGAGTCTCCTCTGGTTTAAACACAGCTGGTGTTTTTGAAGTTGTGCTTGCAAAGTAATATGTTCAATGCTAATGATATATTATTTGCCCACTCTTTTTCACTTCTGTTTCTCAAATAATTTTAATAAGAAAAAGATTCCATCCAAACCACATTCAAGTAGAAAATGTGATTATATCAATAAATTGTAGTAACAAAATAATTTGAGAACTAGTTAGTTTCCTAGTAGTTCCCAGTTGCCTCCCACACTGTATGATACAAATTAGAATATCATTTTTTCCCATTGATAAATTTGACTTTTATTTTTTAATACTATTTTCCCCAATTACATGTGAACACAATTTTCAAAATTCATTTTTACAAGATTTTGAGTTCCAAATTTTTCTCCTTCCCTCCTTCCCCTCCTCTCTTCCTAAAAATGGTAGGCAATTTGATATGTTACAAATGTGCTTTCATGTAAAACATATTTAAATATTAGTCACAGTTGCGAATGAAGAAAGAGATCAAAAGGGGGAAAAACATGAAAAGCAACAAAAGAAGTGAAAAAAAGTATGTTTCAATATGCATTCAGAGTCCATCAGTTCTTTATCTGGATGGAGATAGTATTTTCCTTCCTGAGTTCTTTGTTCTTGTCTTGGATCATTATATTGTTGAAAAGAGCTGAGTCATTTATAGTTAGTCACGACACAATGTTGCTGATACTGAGTACAATGTTTTCCTGGTTCTGCTCATTTCACTTTGCATCTATTCATATAAGTTTTTCCAGGTTTTTCTGAAATTCACCTGCTCATCATTTCATATGGTATAATAGAATTCCATTACAATTGCATACCACAGCTTGTTCAATCATTCCCCAATGGATGGGCACTAACTCATTTTCCAATATTTTGCCATCCCAAAAAGGGCTGCTATAAATATTTTGGCACATACAGGTCCTTTTTACCCATTTTTTGTGATCTCTTTGGCATACAGACCTAGTAGTAGTAGTATTGCTGGATCAAAGGGTATGCACAATTTGGTCACCTTTTAGGCATAGTCCCAAACTGCTCTCCAGAGCTCACAATCCCACCAACTGTGTATTAGTGCCCCAATTTTATCATATGCTCTCCAAAATTTATCATTTTTCTTTTCTGTCATATTAGCCAATTTGATAAATATAAAGTTCTTAAGAGAGACCTTGTATCAACAACTCCAGGAGAAATAAATGCCAGGAGCAGAACAGAGGTCTATACATAACACTTCTATAAGATTTAGAGTTCCAAATTTTCTCCCCATCTTGTCCCTCCACCCATCCCAAGATGGAGTACATTCTGAATATCCCTTCCCCCAATCTGCGCTCCCTTCTATCACAGACCCTTTTTCTTATCCTTTTCCTCTTCTATTTTCCTGTAGGGCAGGATAGATTTCTATACCCCATTGTCTGTATATCTTATTTCCCAGTTGGATGTTAAAACAATTTTTAGCATTTGTTTTTAGAGCTCTGGGTTCCAAATTCTCTCCCTTCCTCCCTCCCGACCCACCCTCATTGAGATGGCTAGTGACTCGATACAGGTTATACATGTGTAGTCATGTAAAACACTTCCAGTGTAGGCATGTTGTGAAAAAATACCTATATTTCCCTTCATTCTATCCCACCCCCTGTTTATTCTCTTCTCCCTTTTGACCCTGTTCCTCCTCAGAAGTGTTTGCTTCTGATTACCCCCTCCCCCAATCTACCCTCCCTTCTATCATCCTTCCATCTCTTATCACCTTCCCCCCTATTTTCCTGTAGGGTAAGATAGATTTCCGTACCCAATTGAGTGTGTATGTTATTCCCTCCTTAAGTCAAATCTGATGATAATAAGATTCACTCATTCCCTCTCACCTTCCCCTCCACAGTAAAAGTTTTTTCTCATCTGTTTTATTTGAGATAACTTACCTCGTTCCTCCTCTCCCTTTTGCCTTCTCCCAGTATAATCCTCTCTTTCCTCTAAATTTTATTTTTTAGACATCATCCTGTCATATTCAACTCAACCTGTGACCTCTGTCAATCTCTCTATCTCTCTATCTAATGTTTTCCCCCCTTCCAACTACCTTAATATTGAGAAAGGTTTCATGAGTTACAAATATCATCTTTCCATGCAGGAATGTAAACAAAAGTTCCTTATGATTTCTCTTTCCTATTTAACTTTTCATGCTTATCTTGAGTCTTGTATTTGAAGGTCAAATTTTCTATTCAACTATAGTCTTATCATCAAAAATGCCTGAAAGTTGTCTATTTCACTGAATGTCCATTTTTTCACCTAAAGGATTATGCTCAGTTTTGCTTGGTAGATGATTCTTGGTTGTAATCCTAGCTCCTTTGTCCTTCAGAATATCATATTACAAGTCCTTTGATCCCTTAATTTAGATGCTGCAAAATCTTGTGTTATCCTGATTGTGTTTCCACAATATTTGAATTGTTCCTTTCTGGCTGCTTGCAATTTTTTCTCCTTGACCTAGGAACTGTGGAATTTGGTTATAATATTCCTAGGAGTGTTCCTGTGGGGATCTCTTTCAGAAGGTGATTGGTGAATTCTTTCCATTTCTGTTTTTCCCTCTGGTTCTAGAATATCAGGGCAGTTTTCCTTGATAATTTCTTGAAAGATGATGTCTAGGCTCTTTTTTTTTAAATCATGGATTTTAGGTAGTCCAATAATTTTTAAATTCTCTCTCCTGCAACTATTTTTAGGTCAGTTGTTTTTCCAATGAACTATTTCACATTATCTTCTATTATTTCATTCTTTTGGTTTTGTTTTATAATTTCTTGATTTCTCATAAAGTCAATAGCTTCCATTTGCTTCATTCTAATTTTTATTTTCTTCAGTGAGCTTTTGGACTTCCTTTTCCATTTGGCCAATTCTGTTTTTTTAAGGCATTCTTCTCCTCATTGGCTTTTTGGACCTCTTTTGCCATTTGGGTTAAGCTATTTGTTAAGGTGTTATTTTCTTCAGTATTTTGGGGGTCTCCTTTAGCAAGCTGTTGACTTGTTTTTCATTATTTTCTTATATCACTCTCCTTTCTCTTCCCAGTTTTTCCTCTACTTCTCTTACTTTTCAAAATACTTTTGAGCTCTTCCATGGCCTGGGACCAATACATATTTTTCTTGATGGCTTTGGATATAGGAACTTTGACTTTGTTGTCTTCTTCTGGTTGTATGTTTCTTTGTCACCAAAGTAAGGGTCTATGGTCTGATTTTTTTTCTTTTTGTGCTGTTTGCTCATGTTCCCAGTCAATTAATTGGCTTTTAAACTCTTTGTTAAGGTAGTGATCTGCTTTCAATGTGAAGGATATACTGTCCCAAGCTTCACAGGTTTTGTGCAGCTGTTTCCTGAGACACTTCTAGGTACCTGTAAGTTTTGAGTTCTTCCAAGGTGGTATGATCAAGGGTGAGGCGTTTACTCCTTTCCAGGCCTGTGCTGTGGTCTATGAGTGACCACAAGCACTCTTTTCTGCCTTGGAACTGTGAGGAGGATTTTCTCTCCACCACCACCACAAGCTCAACCATTCCAACACTCTTCCTCACCCTAGGACCACCACTCAGGACTGTGACCCAGATCCAAGCATGGGCAAAGCAAGAAAATCCTGCCTCAGCATTAGCAAAGACATCCCTGCAATGCCCCTCTGATCAGTCACTTGATCCCCCCAACATCTGTGGGCTGAGAACTCCTGAAGCCAGCAGCACCCCAGGGATGTGCCAGGGCTGACTCTGGACCACACTCCTCTCTCACCCAGGTTGGACAGACCTTCCTACTGACCTTCTAAGATGTTTTTGATATTTGTGGGATGAGACACCTGGAAACTACTACAGTTGCTAGTGATCCAGTCCCCTGAGGCTTGCTCCAGGTTTGTTGAGGCCCGATCTTTGCCTGTGTGGCCCACTCAGGACTGTGATCTTCTCCCAGCCTGGCACAACAGACCTTTCCCATCAACCATCCAGGTTATCCTGGCTGGAAATTTATTTCACTCTGTCTTTTTGTGGGCTCTGCTGCTCCAAAATTTGTTTAGAGTCATTTTCACAGGTATTTGGAAGGGTTTAGGGGAAAGCTCAAGCAAATCATTGCTTTTACTCTGTTATCTTGGCTCTGCCACCATATTCTACTTTTAAGCACTTTTCCAAGCTTTTGACCCTTTTTTCATAATTCTCTTGCATTACTCTCATTTCTTTTCCCTTTTTGTTACTTCAACCTTTCTTCCATGGTTTTAAGCTCCTTTTTGACCTCTTACATGAGCTCTTTCTGGGCTTCAGACCACATCCCTTTAATCTTTGGAGTTTTGTTCAAAGGTGTTTTGACACTTTTGTCCTTTTCTGAGCTTGTATCCTGCTCTTCTCTGTCACCATTATAAATTTCTATGGTCAGATATTTGTTGTTGATGTTTTTGCTCATTTTTTTTTGGCTTTTTTTTCCTTTCTCTCAAATTTGATCTCTTCTCCTGGGGTGGAATGGTCACTATTTCAGGCTTCCTGTGTCAGGGGCTAGGCCCTTTCTGTTTACCTGATGCTGCACTGATGTTGCCCTTAGGCCCATGGTGGACCTATTGTCTGGTGCTTCAGGGAGGGGATGGGAAGGGAGGTGGTTGGCACTGTTGGAAATCGTGAGAGTCTGACAGTTTTCCTGGTATTGATCTAGACTTCTAGTTTTGGTGTCTTGAGTGTGCTGAGGCCAGTGAGGTGTTTCTGTATTTTCCTGAGGATACACTGAAATACATGGCAGTAAGTTTGCCTGAGACTGTGCTGAAGCACATTGTGGTTCTCAGAGCTGGAGTCTGTATGTTCCCTTGGCTATGCTGAGGCACTTGGGGGCAAAGGGGGTGTTGGTGTTGGTGTTTGCCTTCTCCACTGGTTTGCTGAGATGTGGCTTGCTGCTGGCTTGTTGGGATGCTTCTTGTCCTAGACTGTTTTCTTCATTTACCCAAGTGAGAGACATTTCTTGCTGATCTTCCAAGTTTCTTGGGCTAATTTTTTTTCACCCTGTGTTTTTGCTTGTTTTCCTGTTGCAATATTTGTTTTAGGGTTCTATTTTATGATTGTTTGAAGATGAATATGGGAGAGTTATGGTGATTTGCTGCTTACTCAGTCATCTTGGCTCCCAGAAGTACTACTCCAGAATATCATTTTGTCTTTGACCTACTGCCTAATCCATCCTATAATATTATCAATTTAATCTTTCTTGAAATGAGAAGAGAAAACAACATGAAAAATAGTAAGCCATGAAGACACTGCTTAACTATTGATAACGTGTTCAAGGAATCTTGGATTTGGAAGGGACTTTGGAGATTACCCAGGCTAATTGACAAAGAACAAAAATCCCATCTACAATATCCCCAATTAAAATAAAAATCAACCACTGACTTCTACTGAAGACAAATATTGTTGTTCATTCTTTGTTTTCAAATAGGACTTGTAATGCCACAGGGTAATGTCTTGATGTATAAATGAAATGGATTTCAGTGAGGCAAAGTCACACAAAATCCTCAGCCTCAATTTTTCTTCCAGAGTCATCAAAGTTCAGTGGTAAGACAAAAGTCAAGATGACTAGCAATGGCCCGGGATATAGTGAATGGCCTTGGTGTCTTGCATGTCTGACCAAGCTCTAAGCACTCCACAGGTACTGCATCAGCCAACTTCATGGCCATTGGAACAAATTGTTCTCATATGCACATTCCACGATGGAAGTCTCCACGTGCTTGGGATAAACATCCCAACTAACTTACTGATGGATTTGGGGCCTGATCAACATTATAGAATTTGGCCAAGAATTAAAAAGTCAAGTTCAGGGGTCACAGTTTATAAATTTCAAAATCACAGAATTCTGAGTTGGAGGAAACTCCAGTGGCAATCTAGTCTTACCCAAAAGGAATTCCTATTGTAGTGTAAATGGTCATCTAGCCTCTATGCTTGAACAGAACAATCCTTCTCCAAGAGAATTAGTGAATCCAAATATACGAGGGCACATACGTAACATTCCGATGGAAATTTTTTTCACTTTTTATGCTATATCATTGGTCTTCCTGATAAGTTCCACAGAGAGAATTCTCTCCATAACTCCTACAATGGTCTTATTGGGGCCAAAATAAGAGGATGGCAAGCTTATTGTTAAATCTTTAGTGCAAATATTTAGGCATTAGAATTTGATAAACATTAGCATGCAAAACTTTCTTGCTTTATTCATTCATTCATGTATTTGTCTAACCATTCATTCAATTATTTATTTGCTTGTTTTCTTGCTTAGATTTTTTTTTCATCTAGATCAGTACTGTCAAATTCAAATAGAAATGGGGGCTACTAAACTATACATAAGGATGCTAGTCATATTATTATCTTAGAAAATAATATGTTGATATCTATACTTTATTATCATCATGTTTTTATTTATGTTGTTAAATATTACCAAATTACATTTTAATTTAGTTCTGGTATATTACTAGCAGTATGTTTGACACCTCTGGTCTAGACTCAAGAAATTGTTGAGGAAATGCAAATAATGCAGATTTAACTTTAAAGTGTATCAAGAGTACATTCCAGCCCATTTGCTCTCCACAGAGAACAAATCATTAAACATTTACAAGCTTCCAGTCTCTCTGTGTTATTTCATATCCCCTTTATTAGTAACCTCAAATTCAATTCAATTCATTAAACATTGATTAAGAACCTACTATGTGTCAAACACATATAGACAGGGTGGTCTAGACTCTTCCTGTATAGAGAGTAACCATGAAAGTGTGGTGGAGAAGTAGGACACCAGCTTAGGACTTCACCTGTTATTGCAACTTCAGGGAACTGTCTAAAAACAGTGTATGCAAGACAAGGTCAGAGTTTCACTGGCACTGGTCATTTTCTAGGCCAGAAACATTACTCTGGAAGGTCAGAGAAAATTAAAGTGCCAAAGGGAGTATATCGCAAGCTGTTTGTACAAGAACAGGGGGTCAAGCTAATTTCTTTATCAATGACAGAATGGATTTCTCTGTTTTTATTTCTTTTTGTTTGGGTTCATCTAGTGCCTTTATTTTTCTTCTGTGGGATTCAGCATGGAATGATGAAAAGAATGCTGGCTTTGGAATCAGAAATCAGGGGTTAGAATCCTTTCTCTGCCAAGTTATAGACTCCAAGACTTAGGCAAGTTGGTTAATTTGTCAAGACATTGGAGTCATCTGCAAAATGAGGAGGTTGGACTGGATGATTTCTCAATTCCTTATTGACCTAAGTCTATAATGATTCTCTGATGATGGGCTAAAATGACATATTCATAAAGTCACTCATCCATAATCTTTTAAGGCTTATATTAGTCAACAAACTTGGACAGTATAAATTTCTGGTTTCAAAATTATATTAGGAAGCTAGGTGGCAAAGTGCAGAAAGCATTGGGTTGGAAACCAGGAAGTACTTGTGTTTAAATCCAGACTCATGTACTTATTAACTGTGTCATCCTAAGTAAGTCATTTAATCACAGTCTGCCTCAGTTTCCTCAACTGTAAAATAAAGACAACTAGGTGGCACAGTGGATAGTTTTCCAGTCCTGAAATCAGGAAGACTTATCTTCCTGAGTTCAAATATTACTTCAGGCCTTACTAGATATGTGGCCCTAGGCAAGTCACTTAACTCTGTTTGCCTCAATTTCCTCATCTTTAAAATGAGTTAAAGAAGGAAATGGCAAACCACTCCAGTATCTTTGACAAGAAAACCCCAAATGGGGTTATGAAGAGTTACACAAGACTGAAACAACTTAACAACAAAAACTTAGTGAGGATAAAAGATGGCACCTACATCCTGAGGTTATTGTGAGGATTAAATGAGATAACATTTGTAAACACTGTGTAAAACTTAAAGTCTTATGTAGAAGTTACATATTATTATTATTAACCACATTATTCTCCTACTTTTGAGCTCTCTCCTCTGATTTTAATAGGAAAATTTTCCCATATCTTTTTAAGTATGTAAATATAAGAGCTTCTGCTATTCCTATTGTATGAGTGGTAGTGGTGGTATGGGAATGTGTCATTGGTTGATTGCAGTGGAAATTTACTTGAGATAACTAGACACTTATTCTGTTGCTCTGCTCCTGCTAGAGAGGGCATTTATACATTTTCCTCATAACTAAAAGTCAGTAGTAGGCAGAGGAAGCAGGAACTAAAATATAAACACTAGAACTCAATTATAGGTTAGTACTAGCAAATCCTTGACCTGTGGACTCAAGGGATGGAAGAGAAAGAGAAAGGTGAGAGTTAAACTAGTAAAGGAGTTATAAAGAAAGAGATGGGAAAATGATGCTATTGGACAAGTAAATATTTGTATGACTATAAAATAATGAGTCGCTCCATCATATATGGTTGGTAAAACAAAGTACTAAGACAATTCTAAAAGAGACAATCCTATGTTTGCCTGAGGGAGAGAAATTGGTAAAAAACTTTGAAGAGGATTTTTATGAAGGAAGACAATTATTTGACTGTAGAGAAGAAGGAAAAATAGATTTAGAGTCAGAAGAATAATATTTAGGTCTTCTCTTTATTAATAATTTGTAGTATATTCAGAATAGTTGTGTATTTAGAAATAGCTACATATTAGCCATGTATTCAGGCACCTAGCTGGTATAGTGGATAGAATCCTGGGCCTAGAGTCAGGAGATCTTCCTGAGTTCAAATCTGGCCTCTGACACTTATTAGCTGTATAACTCTGGGAAAGTCATTTAACCTTGTTTGTCTCAGTTTCTTCATCTATAAAGTGAGCTGTAGAAGGAAATGGCAAACCACTCCAGTGTCTTTGCCAAAAAAACCTCAAATGAGGCCATGAAGAGTTGGACATGACTGAAAAAGTACTGAACAGCAGCTGGGAATTCAGAAAAACTGTTTAACTTCTCAGTTTCTCCTCATTTTAAAAATATGCCATTATGCTTATACAACCTACCTTATGGGGTTTTTTAAGAAGTAGTTTGCAAACTCTATCTATTGTTCTTGGCAATGATGATGAGATGGAAAGAAAAAAAAGAAATCAAGAGGCAAGAATGAGGCAATACATCACCAGTATCTCTCTGCAACTTAGTTAACAGATATTTATTGATATGATTACTCTGTGTTAGTGACTGTGTCAATAACTGAGGATATGAAGACATAAATGCAACATTTCCTTCTCACTATACATTTACATTTCAGAAGTTTATATGTAGGATGATCAAAGGCACAAATAAAAAATGTAAGAAAAGGGATAGAAATTTATATTATTATGTTGTAGGCTTATTTATATTGTATATTACATTCTATTCTATTCTATTCTATATTTATATTATATGTTATGTTATATTATAGGCTTATAGATTTTTAAAATGGAAGGGCCCTTACAGTATACCCAGTTCATCCCTCTCATTTTTTACAAATCTGTAAATGAGGCCTGAACTGTAACCCCATTTTACACTATTCTTTCTATGGGAAAATTTTATTTAATTTACATTATTTTGACTTGCAACTATTTTTTTCCCTGAGAATATATCCTGCTAAAAGGGTAAGAACTACAAGAATAAACAATTTACAACTTAATGGGAAAAAAACAAACATGACATTGACTGGCATCTAATATAACTAGTTAGTAACAAAGCTTACTCATTGACCACTAATAATAAGTTGGCTACTCACCTGAATACACATGTCTATCTGCCATGTCTATTTGCAGTGAAGTGATGTTAACTATCAGCTCCAAATGGCTGTTCCATATTCTTCTACATAGTATAAAGTAACATATTTTTTGAAGGATGATTGTATGATACTCCCTCATCCATTCCCAACTCCTCTTTAAAATGCTTAAACCAGAGCTAGTATTAGACAATATTATGAAGTAGGAAAGCTTTTGTAGTACCTATTGATTCTACTTTCATAAAATAACATCAAAGAATAGAACCTTAGAGGTCATTTAAAGCAAATTACCACTCTTCCAACATTCATAATAAATGATCATCTAGCCTCCACTTAAAAATATGTAGTGATGGAAAACTCAAGGAGAATTAGTATATCATTTCCACTACTGCACATATGTGTCCAAGGTAATATGGTATATATGTTGGTATCATATATGTATGTATGTTTGTATGTATGCAAGTAGATATGTCATGTGTATATCCATGTCTATGCATCTCAGAGAGAACACAAGATTTAGAATTAGAAGACATAGAATAGGATCTGTTTTAGCATACTTTGCCAGCTGAAGATCTTACACATAGTATGTGTTTAATAAATACTTACAGATTGACCTTGATGCTTGATTGACTTTGTCCAAGACCTCTCTGAACTTCCATTTCTTTAATAGTAATTTGAGGATAATGATAATGTCACTACTTCTTTTCCAAAACTATTGTGAGGAAAGTGTTCTGTAAAGTGTAATATATGAAATCTTTTTATTGCCTAGATCAAATCCACCATTTTTATAAAGGTTCAAATTAAGTAAAGTGGATTCGATATACTGATGTAGGGTTAACTGTTCATTAATTAAATGGCTAAGAATAAATAGTGGGTTCTCCTTAAGGTGTCCTCAGATTAAAAGTTTATACTCAGAAGGAAATATTTTCCTTCAGAAGAATGAAAGTACATGAAGGAAATGAAACAGAAATTTGATTTGTTAAAATTTTTAAACTAGGATCAATTACAATAACATATGATTCACATTTGGGGGAAAACAAACCATCAGATTAAAAAAATAATAATTCTATAGTGATTTTAATTTTTAATAAGAAAAACATGGAACTAGTGACTTGATGAAATAATAAGATGGGGATGAGATAAGGAGGAATTATTGTTTCTAGCTAAAGGGGAAGAAAATGTTCAAATATGGGGGAAACAGCTGGTTTTAGGCAGCCATTGTCCTTCTGTGGGCTAAGAAATTGGAGAGGTGAACATCATAAAGATGGCAGGGCACTGAGCCTTTCTATAAATGGAAGTAAGTTTCTCTTCACATTGGTTTTGTATTCTTGAAAATCCTGATAAAAATCCTTATGTGTGACTTATGATGCCATAAACAGTTAGTGTTACTGTGGCAACTTTAAGGATAATCATTTGGATATTCTTGTCATTTTTCCTGAATGCAAATAAATGCTTCTAGGTCGGGTAGTCTTCTTTCATAGATGTAATTCATAGAGAATTAAATAATAATATATAAGAACCAAAATACTCATTTTCAAAACCTACTGTATGTTTTAAAGATTATGAAAATGATGGTAGTTATGTCGTAACTATGATTTAGAGAAAGGCAATAAGTACAGGAAAAATGTTATTAGGAAAAAAAGAGTTAGTATCCATCATCACTTTACCTTGAAGAGACTCTATTCCAGCAGCAACAACAACAAACAGACATAGAAAAACAAAAACAGACAATAACTTGCTAGAAATCCCACACATTTTATTCCCCTTTTCTGTGGATCTGTATATCTACAGATAAATGAAATTACTAAAATGTTCAGTAGGCTCTCAAAACACTGTTCATCTCCATAAAAAGGCCATGTAATTGCTTAATATAGCACTATTTTTGTTAGCTTTCATAATGAATATGGCATACAGTGAATTAGACCCATAGTCATCTTATTCTCCATAGCATATTTATTTTAAAAAAACTAAGGAAATGTAGGATGACCTAATTTATCATCTCCAGCAGGTTTTGTTAAAAGCAGATTCTTCTTATGGCAAAGCTCTAGGGTAACACTATGAAAACACAAAAAAAAGTACGAACAGAAGAGATGAAAATTATGAGTTACCCGATTGTGTAAGCTTAGATTATTCCTAAGGAAGAAAAGGAAAAGGTAGAAGAAGAAGTAACAAGGAAAACAAAGTTGATTTAAATAATTTATTACTATTTTAGAAAGAGCCTAATGTACATATCTATTAATCAAGCAATTATTCAATAAATGTTTATAAATTATTAATATATGTCAGACACTGTGCTAAGCACTGGGGATACAAAAAAAAAAAAAAGGTAAAAGATTCCCTGCCCTAGAAGAACTTATAATATTATGAGTGAGAAATCATAGAAACTGATATATACAAAGTAAACTACAAACAGAATAAATAGTTAATAACTAGAAGAGGAAAGAAAAAAGAAATTTGCATGAT
Organism: Vombatus ursinus; assembly: GCF_900497805.2. NCBI lineage: Eukaryota > Metazoa > Chordata > Mammalia > Diprotodontia > Vombatidae > Vombatus > Vombatus ursinus. The sequence goes on along the minus strand of NW_020951391.1, from coordinate 7,333,256 downwards.
AATTTGGTTCTATATTTAAAAGGAATAGCAAGTTGTATATAATAGATTCGCAGCTTCATGTGCAATCATCTTTTACACTGTATTATCTTAGAGAATTGTTTGTTTTATTTCAGAAATTAAAAATACATTTAAAAATTGTAGCAGGGTTACTATAGAAGGTAGGATTTATTTGGGACTTAAATGAAATCAGAGAGGTCAGTAATCAGAGGGGAGGAGGTAGAGTGTTCCAGGTATGGGGAATACCCAGAGAAAATGTTCATGACTAAGAGAAGGAGTGCTTTATTGGTGAAACAGCTAGGGAGCCAATGTCACTGGATCAAAGAATATGTGGTGGGGAGTGAGGCGTAAGAAGAATAGAAAGGTAGAAGTGAGACAGGTTATGGAGGGCTTTGAATTCCAAACATTATTTGTATTTGTATTTGTATTTGCTCCTGGAAGCAATGAGAAGTTGAGTTTATTGAATAGAGGGCATGACATGATAATATATGAATTTTAGGAAAGTCACGTTAGGGCCTGATTGGAGAATGGATTGGGACTGGAGGGAATTTTGAGGCAGACCCACCAGCAGCTACTGCAATAATCTGCAAGTGAAATGCTGAGGGCTGGGCTATGTCAGAGAAGAGAAAGGGGAGTATTTGGGAGATGTTGAAAAGGAGAAATCAACATGTCTTGGCTATATAGTTTGGTAATGGGATGGAGTAGGGTGGGATGATAAGAGATAGTGAGGAGTCCATGGCAAACTTGAAGGACTGGAAGGATGGCTCTAGGAACATGTATATTTAGAGCAGTGAGGGGATTGGAGGTAACTCAAATTAACCTGTTCACCAAACTATGCAGATGGGGGAAGCTGGGAATCCCTGAAATCTAACAAAGTTAGAGCAAGGTGAGCAAAGATTCCTACTTTTCCATTATTTAAAGTATGTCAATAGTGCTAAGACTTTCCCAGGAGATATTCTTGGGTTAGCTGAATCACAGGGCTATGAAATTCTAATAAATTTTGCTACCTGTTCATTCACTTCATAGGAAGTAATTAATGAATTGTACTATAAATGTACAGAAACTTTCATGAAATGAAAGAAAGCAACTACCTTATGGTGTTGCCACTTGATTCCAAGAGGAAGAAAACATCAGATTGTTATGGATCAATGAAGAAGTTATTCTTTTGCTATTGATTCTTGTGAGAATCAATTTATTTTTCAAAAAAATCCTAATATATAACATATCAATCAATTAACAAGTATGCATTAAATATCATGCACTAGGTATACAAAGAAAAATAGTGCAACAGTCTCTTCTTGTAAGAAGCTTACATTCATTAGGGGGAGGAAGTAGGTACTTATGTCATTTTATGTTTTTTAAAGAAATACTTATAAAAGAAACATTTATCATAGGAATAAAGCTAGTAACTACCTATGCTTCTATACGTGATCTAGAAAGATAAATATTGTCATTTTACATCTCATGGGAAAATATATAGTTTACTATTCCATATCACAAGTACTTGATAAAGTTATTTTATCAAATCAATAGTTTTATTTTATGGTCATAAAAAATTTGACATACATTTGCTTCCTCTACAAATATTCAGTATTTGGTACTTTACCCATTCTGTACTAAATTTCTAGATATTACAAATTTAACTAATAGACATGCTCTTTCAAACTGGATTTTCAAAAAGAGATTTTATTTTACATTCCAAATCTAACAAAATATGTATTTCCATAATGTACTGACACCCATTATGGTATACTGCACAGGAAAATTGAGAACCCTTGGTATCATTTTCCACACAAAATATATTTTAGATCCTTTATAAAGACACATGAATTATACATTTGAAACTTTACTCTTTTGCGAGATACAATATTACTAACACAAAGTTTAACATTAGGCTGCCAGTTGATCGATATACTTAATGAAGATGGAGACTTTGTGCCTACATTATTTAAAAGCTATAAACTTTTGTTAAAGAATAATATTTACATAAGATTAACAATGTGGTAAAGTATCCAAGATGTAATGACCTTGAAAGGCTTCCATTTCATCCTTATTTGAATAGCAATATGCATTCATTTATTTGTAGAAACAATTGTAACTCATGAAAACTTTTATTTGGTCCAACTATAACTCAAATTGAGGTGTACATTTCCATATCTAACTAGGCTTTTTGAAAGTTTTTATTCCATTGGAATTTTGATAATAAAATAATTTAAAAGGAATGTAAAAAGATAAAATGTTTTAATACTATAGTGGTTGTATTCCTTTAACCACACTGGTTATTTTTCAAATTTTTCTGTTTTCAGTCATTTACATAATACAGTTCTGAGAAGAGAACACTGTCATAGAAGAGAAGGTTAGAAAAAATATCTAGGAGGAGGGAAACAATTTAATGTCAAAAGCTAAGGGGGGGGATGGAGACCTTGCCAGTCTTTTTCTCTCCCATGATTTGATCATTACTTTTATGTGGACAACTCTTAAATCTATCTAATCACATCCTAGAGAGACCCTGTGCTCTCTAAACCAATATTTTCAAGTGTTTACAGGGCCTCTCCAATTGAATCATAGAACTGACAAGGCCATTTGATATCTTCTACTACAACCCTCTTGTCTTACAAATGAGAAAATGGAGGTCCAAAGAGCTTAAGCCATCTGCCCATAGTTAAACCAGAAAAAATAAGCAGTCATGTCTTAATTTGAAGTCATGTCTTAAATCTACAAATCCAAAGAATTTCCTACTATGCAATCCTTCAATTTAATTCCATAAACATTTATTGAGCACCACTATGTATCAGACATTGGGCTGAGTTCTGGGAATAAAAATAAGAAAAAAAAATTCTGTCCTCAAGGAGCTTAAAATCTAATGGGGAAAGATCACTGACATGAGGAAACTGAAGGGGTTGGGGTGGGATGTGACACCAGGTGCTACCTGGCTAGGGGGCATCTTGGAATTGAGATTAAATAGAACTGCAGATGCAAAGTGGAATGATTTGACTCATTTCTCACAGTTGAGAGGTCACATCAAGAGGTTAATATTGAGAAGTCAGTATTTCTAAGATTGAACTTCTTAAATTTCCTTTAAAATTTGATCCATATGAATTTAATATTTTCCTAGTGATATTACCATTCACATTGTCTCACATATTTGAAGTTTAGTGTTGTTGCTTTTGTTACTTACTTTTCCCTTTCTATTAAGCCTGGATCTTATACTCCTTATATACCTCATCCTTATGTCTCTAATGAATTGATTATACCTTAGTTTACATTATAGCCATCTGTTCCTGTGTTATATACCCAATCAAACTGAAATTTCCATGATGACAGCAGCCCTAGCTTAACCTTTTATTTTCCCCAGGACCTAGCACCATGTTCTGTACAAAGAGAATGTTTGTTGAATTAAATTGAATTGAATATGACACACCCCAACAAAAAAATTATGTTCCCAAAGTACATCAAATTTAGAATTTATAAACTACTTATTTAAAAAAAAGATTAAGACAAAATCAACATAAAATGGTGGAGTTCTCCAAATGCATATCTCTGAAGGCATTTATTAATGTCATCAAGGCTTGGAACACTAACAAAGCCTCCAGGGTAAAATCAATCACAACATTTAAAAACAAATTTGAGTAAAACATAGATATGCATCCAGATTATGACATGCAATTGGACAGGTTGCTGTCAAATTACTCCATCAATGTTTATATCTTGTACTCATAGGCAGGATGGATAAGGGTGTGAATTTAGAATTTAGTAAGAAAATGAGGTCAGTCATTGTGGACATGAGTAGATTTCAGGTTTTGGTCAATTATAACTTTTATGTGAAAAGATTTACACATTAACATTCTTAGTGAAGAAATTGGTAAATGAACAAGACAATGGTCCCATCATTTATTAAGGAAGATAATACTTGAGGGACAGCATTAGATGTGTATTGATACTCCCTAGATGCAGGGGGAGTTGGGGAAAGGCATCAGGAGCATAGGGTAGATGTTCTATTAGGGAGTTATAAAAATATATAGATCAGGATTTCTCAGGATGTAAAGGGGAGGTGAGATATGTAGCTAGTCAAAATCAGGTGAAATCCACAAAGATGATTAAAAAAAGGAAACTAAAAATGAAAAGAAACCAATTAAAATGGTAGAGAAATAGATCCCAGAATCACAAATCTAGAGTTAAGATGGGACTCACTACCCATTTAGAAGAGACCCCTTATTTAGGAAAGGGCAGGCAATGGAAGTTAATTGATCTTGACCATTCCTTTATAATAACAGCTCTGGTACATAGTATGAATGTGACAATGGTCAAGTCATTTAATGTTCCTGGATTTCACTTTCTTAATCTCCAAAATACGGGAAATCATATCTTCAGAACATACCTTACAGGGTTGTTGTAAGGGAAAAAATGAGATGTTAAAATTTTAAATGTTTGATAAACATTAAAGTGCTACACAATTGCCACCTATTATTATAACCTAGGATGAATTAATAACTAATGGATCACTTAATTTAGACCAAAGTTTCTAGTAAGTCAATATAGAAAGGTAAATCTATTAGGATATCCAGTTTCCATTGTCTGATAAATGACAATATGCAAGTCTATCTGGAGACAAACACTGGAACATAATTCAAGGAGGGTTTTTATCATTTGCAAATTGGTTGTTTGACAAATAGAATATTTTCCCCTTTAGAAATATAATAAATAGTGGTTCACTTTCAAGTACAATCCACAAAAGCTTTTTTTGAATGTGATATATTGCTTGTTTTAAATGTGATATAGTTGTGTATTTGTAATGAAAATAATGTAAAGAAAATACTCATTTTCTTTTAATTCTTCTGCATGATTGTGAGTCTTAGAAAATGAGACCATCCAAAGAAATGAAGTTGAAGATCTCCCAAAGGGCAATGGAGAGGAAATGCTGATCATGAGCAAACTAGAATACATTACAAACATGGAGTTATGCAGGGGAAGAAGGCAAAATATCATATATATGTATATGTGTGTGTACACATATATATATATTATATAATATATATATATATATAATATATATGTAATTTAGCAGGCAAAGAAATGGGCCAGTTATGTGGTAACAATATTAAACAACCAATCAAGACTCCTGTGTTATATCAGCATTACACATATTGTCAAGAAAATGAAAAGGTTCTCAACACATTTAGGGATATCCCTTTGAGGTATTTGTGGTAGAACTTAAAGGAGAGTCATACAGTATGTGCAGATAAGATGAGTGATTCACCTGGCTGGATGGAATACCAACATCAGTGAAATCATAGAGTCATTAGAGTTTAGTAGTATTTTCAAAACATTTGTGGGATTTCAAGGCTCTCTGATTTTGTATTTATGGTCCTAGCTCTATGGATGTCAATTGCAGAGCACTTTTATGACTTCTCAGAAAGTTCTATTACCCTGTAGCTCAGTTGGTGATGAGCCATTCTGAATCAAAGCAGAGCAGCCTTCGTTGGACTGAGAATCCAAGCTTTCAAGGTCCTACTGGACATGCCAGAGATTGAATAATACAAGCATAGCCCTGGAGCCTCTAAGTACCACAATGAGATTTAGGCATAGTACATCAATGAAGGTCTCAAAATATTATTAAAGAACTGAAAAATAATAACATTAAGCAAGAAATGAGTTTTACATTTACCCTGAATGGGTTTGAGGAAAATGAGATTGAATTGAAGGAGTTTGGGCAGATTTTTGAGAGGACTTTAGGGTCCTGTTAGGGGCTTTATAAGATGATGTCACTGATTCTTTATCTCTTCCTTCATAATCTCTGATTTTATTCTTTTTTTGAAATTCTGATACTAGTATGTAAGTAGCAATATTGATAGCTTTCCTCAATGATTAGGTTCGTGGCTGGGCATGAAATGGAATAAAGATGGAGAGGATAAAACAGAACAAGTTAAAGAGAGATTTTTTCCCTCATGGAGTAATTACTTACTAGCTAGAAAAACATGGGAAGGAGAAAGGAATTTCCAACAGATTTGTTCATGTGAGAAATAGAATGCTGATGGTGAAGTAATATCATATTTGGAAGGTAAATGATTTGGTAAAATCATCACAAGTATGTTCTCTCTATTGCATTCAGAAATATTTAACACATTTATTCTGGGTTCCATATTTTGGAAAAGGCATTGATAAGTCAGAGAATAGGATCGAGGCTGTTGAGAGGCCATTAGCCCGTGCCATATAAGCATCATCTGAAGTGCTTGAGGGTATTTACCTTGGAGAGAGCATTCAAAGGCTGTGGCGGTGGTGAGTTGTGTTAGAAAGCCTACATGATAGCCATATACAAATGCTTAAAGGTCTATCATGTAGAAGAAGCATGAAATTTATATTATAAGAGATGGAACTAGAAACAATGAGTAAAAATTGCCAAAAGGCAAAGTTAGCCTTAGTATAAAGAAAAAAAATACCCAACAACTTGAGCTATATAAAAGTGGAATGTGATACTTTAAAAGGTAGTGGGTTTGCCTACCTGGGAGAGACTCAAGAAAAGGACCTATAAGCATTAAATTGCAGAGCCAATTTTTTTTTATACCAAGCAAGGCATGATCAGGTGACTAGAAACATTGTTTTTTTTGTTTTACAAATGAATAGACAACAAATCTTCATTCTATGAATACAAACCCTAAAGCACTATTGAGAATTCAGCAAACAAACTAATGGAACCAGAAGACTCTTGCCACAATAGTCCAGAGGTAACATTATTCCATAAACAGTTTGGAAAAAAAATGTTTTTGAATAAAAGTTGCCATACTGAATACTCAAAAATTCCAAATTATACTGAAAACTTTCAAAATATAGAGACATAGAAAAAGAAATTAAAACCACGAGGGAAAAAAACAATGATACTACTGCAAAACAATGAAACTACTATTCTGTCTGCTACTAGAATGGCCCCAAAGGTGCTTTCAGTGTTTCTTAGAAAGATAAGTTTATATTTTAATACTTTTATTTAATCGCACAAAACAGTCATTTTATCCACCTGTGTAATTATCTACAAAGCATTATATATGAAAGTTTAGGATAGTAACTTCTCACACCATTTCTATCTGAGTTTCATCTAAAAAGATAACAGTGATATATGATGATAACTTTGTATAGTAAATTTTATCAGTGTCACTTGAGTCATGTGGCAATTTTGTTAGGAATAAGTTGCATTAATTAAAAATGCATTGGCTATAACTCATTTCTTATACAAAGAAATTTAACATCCCTACCCATCTAGACACATGTTTCACCCCAGATTATGTTTGTCATTCAAATTCTTGTGATAATTATTTGCTTTGCAATCAAATCATTTTTACAATTGAGCTTATAAATCTGATTTTTAAATTAGAGAAATTTTTTCCACCATGAAAATTCACATATTGTGTTCACATTTTTTAATGAATGTTCTCTGTCAACAAAGTATATCAAGAGAAGGATTGTGGCACCCTTGGTCTTAGAACCAACTCTAGACAACTCCCTAAATTTTAAGCTACATATATAATTTAAACTTGAATTTTATGTAAGTTATAGAGGGAATCATCATGAAAGACCTTCTCTACAATGATGAAATCACATGTCTGAACCCACCCTGACCTCTTCCTGTACTCATCCATCCAAAAATGAAAGTATATTAGAGATATGGAAAGAACATTTGCTTATGAGTCAAAGTACCTGGATTCAAATATTGACTTTAATGGTTTCTACTTGTACAACTTTGGGCAAGTTCATTAAAATTATTGGGTCTCCATTTCCTCATCTGTAAAAGTTTAACAAATAACCTCTATCCTTTCCAACTCTAGATCTATGATCCGTGGAATGGATTCTATGTGTTTTCTTGAGGAATATCAAATAACTTATGCTATACATGCACACACAAAACAGCAACAGCAATAACATGTTTTATTCAGTTAGATTATATCAAATGATCATAGATTTAAATATAAAAGAGACTTCAGAGAGTATCTTTCCAGTTCCCTCATTTTTTTTATATTAGAGACAAATCAGTCCCAGAGAAGTTAAATGACTTCTCTGAAGTCAAATAGGTTTTAAGTGACATTAGTATGTCAACCCAAGTTTTCTGACAATAAATCCATCTATCTTTCCATTGTACCACACTGTCACTCAAGGAAAGGAAAAAAAAGTATGAATTCTCTTAAATAATCTATGCTTTGTGATAAAAAAAAGTCAAGAGATTGTATTAAGATGACTTTTTAATTAACTTACTGAAACTCTTATAGTAAATAATTCATTCATTTATTCAATATCAACAGCAATGGATTTTCAATTTCCTTGATATGGTTTCTCCACTCCACCCTAGAGGAAAGATGGCAAAGATGTCTTATACTGTGTAATTCCTTTTTATGCTTTCCTAAAGATATTCCATGAAAGATGTCTGCAGTGGGTCATCCATTCACCCAAAATTAAATATTCACTGTGTATAATATTAATATTAAATAGAGAAGACACAAATACACTGGAGTTAGCTGTAACTGGATCTTAAGAGTTTTTATTAAATTTATGGTATAAGCATTTACATTTCAGGAAATAAGACATATCACAAATAACTGTTTTGTGGACTGTTTATTCAAAAAAGTGTTAATAATGAAAAACAAACTTTAAAATGTGCACATTTTTGAGAGTCCCAGTTATTGAACATTTACTAGCATATCCCCATATTGTACACAAACATTGTATGAGCTCTTGACTTGACTTGTGACCGAATAGGATTTAAATGTGGCAGAATTTTGCAAAGTTGTCAGCCTCAACCTTTCTTCCAGAGTTATTGAGTTCCAGTGGCAGAACAATAGTCAAGATGACAGAGCTTGCTTGAACTCATTGGGGATAAAGTAGGAGGCTCAGAAAATGAAGGCATCATTACACTGAAAGTCTTGTGACTGTATACTAATAGTCATAATAATAACAGCAACAAGAACAATAATAATAACAAGAATTTATTTGATTTTTTGAGGCTTATAAACTGCTATTTTGAGCCTCTCAAATCCCAAAAGGAGGGTATACAAGAATTAAATAAAACATAACCTATACCTCTGTGGAATGATTAGGGGTATAAGGCAGAAACCCATATGACAAGTGCATTCATTAAACAGTTGTAGTTGTTTGGAGTGTATCTAAATGTAGTTGTAGTTGTAGTTGCAGTTGTTCTTTTTCTTGTTTTGAAAATAAATATGGGGAAGGGAATTAGTGTTTTTTAAATAACACTAGGTTATAGGCACTGTGCTAAGACCCTTAGACATACTAGCAGTTTTATCACCATTTGGGCATAGTTCCAAATTGTTCTCCAGAATGGTTGGATCAGTTCAAAACTCCACCAACAGTGCATTAGTATTCCAATTTTCCCATATCTTCTCCAACATTCATCGTTTACCTTTTTTGTCATATTAGCTGCTGTGATAGGTATGAGATAGTACATCAGAGTTGTTTTAATTTGTATTTCTCTAATCAATGGCTATTTAGAGCATTTATTCATATAACTGTAAATAGTTTTGATTTTTTTGCCTAAAAACTTCCTGCTCATATCCTTTAACCATTTATCAATTGGGGAATGCTTGTGTGTGTTTTAGAAGTCTGACTCATTTCTTTATATATTTCAGAAATAAAGCCTTTATCAGAGATGCTTGTTGCAATCCCCCACCCCACACACACACTCTTCTGTTTCCCTTATAATTTTGGTTGCATTGGTTTTGTTTGTGTAAGAACTTTTTTTTTAATTTGACATGATCAAAACTATCTATTTTACATTTTGTAATGCTCTATATGTCTTTTTTGGCACTAAATTATTTCCTTTTTCATAAATCTGATGGATAAATTATTCCATGCTCTCTTAATTTGCTTATGATATCACACTTTATGGGTAAATTATGTACCCGCTTTGATCTTATCTTGGTATAATGTGGAATGTTGGTCCATACCTAGTTTCTGCCATACTGTTTCCAGTTTTCCCAGGAGTTTTTTTTTATCAAATAATGAATTTCTGCTCCAAAAGCTTGTATCTTTGGCTTTATCACATACCAAATTACTGTGGTCATTTAGTATATCTTAATTTGTACCTATTCTATTCCATGGATCCAACACTATTAGTCAGTACCAGATTCTTTTGATAGTTACCATTTCATAATACAATTTGAGATCTGATATCGCAAGACAACATTCTTTCACATTTTTTTCTTTTATTCTATTGATATTCTTGAGCTCTTGTTCTTTCTGACATAGTATTTTTTTCTAGTTCTGTAAAATTGTTTTTTTAATTGGTCCAGAGGTTCTGCTTCCAGGAACCAAAATGGCAGAGTGAGAAGTAAGTCACACTTACCCTCCCTTATCAACTTCTGAAAGGTGAGAAAATATCTCCCCAGGAAAAACCCTGGAACAGCTGAACCAGAAGAAAGACAGAGTGAAGAAGTCTAGTAGCTCAGGTAGCTTGAGGGATTAAGGGGAAAGGCCCCTCTTACCTTGGGGTAGGGGGAGCAGTACAGAACAGGAGGTGTCCCAGCAAGCTAGCAAAAAGCCCCACCTCAGCATACTAGAAAGAGATCCTGAAACTCAGGTGGTACAACAGGCAGACACCAATACCAAGACCCCCAAGTACCTCAGAGAAGGTGAGAGAACCAGTGAAAACCAGCTTGGAAAACTACCAGGTGCCTTGGCATTCTGGAGCAACCAGGTCTCTCAGTGCCCGAGCAAAACTAATGGAAATAACACTCCAAGGGGCCCCAGGCAGATAAACATCCTGCAACATCCATCTGAAAGGAGCTGAAGAAAGTGAAAGGAAGGAAAGGCCTGGGTGAGAAGGCAACCTCCAGGGGCCAGACTCCCCAATCCTACCCCTAGAGTTCCAGTGTTGCTGATTCTAGCCCAACACCAGATAAGCTGCTAGAACCCTACAGCCTCCAACTACCAACATCAGAGGCCCCAGCACACAAAGCCAGTGACCAGGCCCTAGGTTCCCAACACAAGAAGCTTGGATCAGTGCCCTCTGATCTCCAGCAGGAGATGTCAAACTCTTTAAAGGCCAGGAAATAAGCAAACACCATGAGCAAAAACAAATATATGATAGATTCTTATGAGAAGAGTGAAGATCAAGGCAGAAATTTGGAAGAGAACAAAATTGTCAACAAATCAACATCTGGAACATCAAAAGAGAACATGGACTGGTCTGAAACCCAAAAAGTCTTCTTGGAAAAGCTCAAGAAGGATTTTAAAAGTCAAATGAGAGTGAGGTCTGTCTGCCCGACCTTCAGCAAGGCCTGTACCACCATGTTCTGTCGAGCTACTCTCGTAGGCTCCTCCGCCTGGGCTCTGCAGCCACAATGGATCCAAGTCAGAAATATGGCAACCCTAAAAGATATTACCAGGAGATTGAAGTCAATCAAAAACATCCAGAAAATTACCAAGTCCATGAAAATGGTGGAAGCTGTAAAGTATGTCCGAGCTGAGAGAGAGCTAAAACCAGCTAGAGTGTATGGAATTGGATTTTTGGCTCTTTATGAAAAGGCTGATATTAAGGCTGCAGAAGACCTGAAGAAACACCTCATTATTAGTGTATCCTCAGATCAAGGCCTTTGTGGTGCAATCCATTCCTCAGTTGCTAAACAGATGAAAAATGAGGTTGCTACCCTCACAGCAGCTGGGAAGGAAGTTATTGTTGGAGTTGGTGACAAAATCAGAGGCATACTTAATAGGACTCACTCTTATCAGTTCTTGGTAACATTTAAAGAAGTGGGGAGGAAGCCCCCTACTTTTGGAGATGTTTTAGTCATTGCCCTTGAATTATTAAATTCTGGATATGAGTTTGATGAAGGATCTATTATCTTTAACAGATTCAAGTCTGTTATTTCTTATAAAACAGAAGAAAAACCCATCTTTTCCCTAAATACCATTGCAAATGCTGAGAGTATGAGTATTTATGATGACATTGATGCTGATGTGTTGCAAAACTATCAAGAGTATAGTCTGGCAAACATCATCTACTACACTCTAAAGGAGTCCACCACCAGTGAGCAGACTGCAAGAATGACAGCTATGGACAATGTTAGCAAGAATGCCTCTGAGATGATTGATAAGTTGACTGTGACATTTTACTGTACTCGCCAAGCTGTCATCACAGAGGAGTTGATTGAAATCATCTCTGGTGCTGCAGCTCTGAACTAACGGATCCAAGTTTTATTCAAATTCAAGACATAAAGACATGAAATATGAAGTAAGCTAATTAGCCTTTTTTGTCTGTCAGAAGAACTCCATTGTGTACATGGAAGACAAAATATTTGTAAATTATCTTACAATAAACAAATTATGTGAAAGCCAAAAAAAAAGGCAAATGAGAGGTAGAAGAAAAAATGGGAAAAGAAATGAGAGGTGTGCAAGAGAGAGTCAATAGCTTGGAAAAGGAAGGACAAAAATTAACTGTAGAAAACAAGTCCTTAAAAAATACAATTGGCCAAATGGGGAAGGAGGTACAAAATCTAATAGAAGAAAACAAGTTGTTAAAAATTAACATTGGGCAAATCAAAGCTAATGACTCTATGATAGAGCCAGAATCAGTCAAATAAACAAAAGAATGAAAAAATAGAGGAAAATGTAAAATACCTCATTGGTAGAACAATTGATCTGGAAAATCAATCCAGGAGAGACAATTTAAAATCATTGGTCTATCTGAAAATCACAATTGAAGGAGAGATCCTGGACAGTATCTTTCAGGATATCATAAAGGAAAATTGCCCTGAGGTCCTGGAACCAGAGGGTAAAATAGCCAAAGAAAGAATCCACAGATCACCTCCTGAAAGAGATCCCAAATTGAAAACGCACAAGAATATAGTAATTAAATTCTAAAATTACCAGGACAAAGAGAAAGTACTGCAAGGAAGCAGAAAGAAATAATTTAAATATCATGGAACCACACTCAGGATTACGCAGGACCTTGCATTAAAAGACCGTAGGGCATAGAATATGATATTATGTAAGGCAAAGGAGCTTGGGTTAAAACCAAGAATCAACTCCCTAGCAAAAATGAACATGATCTTTCAGGGGAAGAAATAGATATTCAATGAAATAGGGGGCTTCCAAACCTTCCTGATAAAAAGACCAGAGCTCAACAGAAAATTTGATCTTCAAATACAAGACTCAAGAGAGACATAAAAAGGTAAACAGGACAGAAAGATAAAACATGTTGTTAATAAGGGCAACCATTGAGAACTATATTGTTATTACACCATGTTAAAGGGTTATACATAAAGGGGGTGGATATGTTGACTTTGATTTAATGATAAAAAAAAATCTAATCAAGTGGGTTAAATTTATCCAAGTAAGTGGATTAATCTGATCTAAGAAAATGTATTTAGAGAAGGGGAAAGGAGGAAGTGGACAAGGGTAAATTATATTACAGGAAAAAGCACACAAACCTATTACAGCAGAGGAAAAGGAGGGAGGGAGATGAGCATTTTTTGAACCTTATTCTCATCAGGTTTGGCTCAAGAAAGGAATAACATAATCAGTTAGGTATAGAAATCTAACTTGCCCTATAGTCAGTAGGAGGGAAAAGGTGCAGGAAAAGAGGAGAGATAGAAGGAAGGGAAGAAGTAGTAAGAATAAAGGAGAAGAAAAGGGAAAGGTCTAAAAGAAGGCAGGGGGGACTGAGGCAGGCAGTGGTCAAAAGCAAAATACTAGTGAGGAGGGAACAGGAGAAAGAAAAGTATAAACAGGGGAAAAAAAATGGAGAGAAAAACAAACACAGATAGTAATGATAACTGTGAATGTGAATGGGATGAACTCTCCCTCAAATGGAAGCAGATAGCAAAATGGATTAAAAACCATAATCCTACAATATGTTGTTTACAGGAAACACATTTGAAAAAGAGTACACCCTCAGGGTAAAGGTGAAAGGCTGGAGCAGAATAGCAGAATATATTGTGCTTCAGCTGCAGCAAAAAAAAAAAAAAAAAAAAAAAAAACAGGGGTAGCAATCCTGATCTCAGACAAAGCAAAAGCAAAAATAGATCTTATGAAAAGAGATAAGGAAGGAAACTACATAGAGCTAAAAGACACCATAGACATGAAGTAATATCATTACTAAATATATATGGACCAAATGGTATAGCATCCAGATTCTTAGAGGAGAAGTTCAGGGATTTACTGGAAGAAATAAACAGCAATAATATACTTCTGGGGGACCTCAACCTCCCCCTCTCTGAACTAGATAAATCTAACCACAAAATGAACAAGAAAGAAGATAAAGAAAAGTTAGATATGAGAGATCTCTGGAGAAAATTGAATGGGAATAGAAAGGAATATACTTTTTTCTCACTGTCACATGGCACATGAACAAAAATTGACCATATGATAGGGCATAAAAATCTCACAATACAATGCAGAAAGGCAGAAGTATTAAATGCATCCTTTTCATTTTTATTTTTAGTTTTCAACATTTACTTCCACAAGATTTCGAGTTCCAAATTTTTACCCCATCTCACCCATCTCCCCACCCCAAGATGGCATGCATTCTGAATATCCCTTCCCCTATTCTGCCTTCCCTTCTATTTCTTCCCCCCTTCTCTTATCCCACCCCCCATTTATTCTATTCTTTTTTTGACCCTGTCCCTCCTCAGAAGTATTTGCTTCTGATTACTCCCTTTCTCAGTCTGCTCTCCTCTCTATCATTCTCCTACTTTCTTGTCCCCTTCCCCCCCTATTTTCCTGTAGAGTAAGACAGATTTCCACACCCAATTGAGTGTGTATGTTATTCCCTCCTTAAGTCAAATCCTATGAGAATAAGATTCACTCATTCCCTCTCACCTTCCCCCATTTCCCCTCCACTGTAAGAGCCTTTTCTTTTCTGTTTTTTGTGAGATAATTTACCCTGTTCTACCTCTCCCTTTCTCCTTCTCCTAGTATACTCCTCTCTCACCCCTTAATTTTATTCTCTAGATATGGCCCCTTCATCTTCAACTCACCTGGTGCCTTCTATCTATCTATCTATCTATCTATCTATCATCTATCTATCTATCTATCTATCTATCTATCTATCTATCTATCTATC
>NW_020951391.1:7273321-7318188 GCF_900497805.2 Vombatus ursinus | reverse complement strand
ATCTATCTATCTATCTATCTATCTATCTATCTATCTATCTATCTATCTATCTACCTATCTATCTATCTATCTATCCATCTATCTATCTATCTACCTATCTATCTATCTATCTATCTATCTATCTATATTCATATAATTTTATATACTTATAATTATGTATAATATGTACATATTATACAGATGTATATATTATATACATATATTTTTTCCTCCAACTACTCTAATACTGAGAAAGGTCTCATGAGATACAAATATTATCTTTCCATGCAGGAATATAAAGAGTTCAACCTTAATAAGTCTCTTATGATTTCTCTTTCCTGTTTACCTCTTCATGTTGTACTTGAGTCTTGTATTTGAAACTCAAATTTTCTATTCAGTTCTGGTCTTTTCATCAAGAATGCTTGAAAGTCCTCTTTTTCACCAAATGACCATTTTTTCCCCTGAAGGATTATGCTCAGTTTTGCTGGATAGGTGATTCTTGGTTGTAATCCTACCTCCTTTGCCTTCCAGAATATTATATTCCATGCCCTGTGGTCCCTTAATGTAGAAGCTGCTAAATCTTGTGTTATCCTGATTGTGTTTCCACAATACTTGAATTGTTTCTTTCTGGATGCTTGTAATATTTTTTCCTTGACCTGGGAACTCTGGAATTTGGCTACAATATTCCTAGGAGTTTCCTTTGGGAATCTCTTTCAGGAGGAGATTGATGGATTCTTTCAATTTCTATTTTGCCCTCTGGTTGTAAAATATCAGGGCAGTTTTCCTTGATAATTTCTTGAAAGATGATGTTTAGGTTCTTTTTTTGATCATAGCTTTCAGATAGCCCAATAATTTTTAAATACTTTCTCCTGGATCTATTTTCCAGGTCAGTTGTTTTTCCAATGAGATATTTCACATTGTTTTCTAATTTTTCATTATTTTGGATTTGTTTTACAATGTCTTGATGTCTCATAAAGTCACTAGCTACCAATTCCTCTATTCTAATTTTTAAGGAAGTATTTTCTTCAGTAATCTTTTGGACTTACTTTTCCATTTGGCCAATTTTGCTTTTTAGGGCATTCTTCTCCTCTTTTGCCATTTAGGTTAGACTAATTTTTAAGGTGTTATTTTCTTCAGTATTTTTTTGGGTCTCCTTTAGGAAGCTGTTGACTTGTTTTTCATGATTTTCTTGCATCACTCTCATTTCTCTTCCCAGTTTTTCCTCTACTTCTCTTACTTGTAATAAAGGGCCATGGAAAGAAAGACTAAAAATAATTGGAAACTAAATAATGTAATCTTAAAAAATGATTGAGTCAAATAACAAATCATAGGAATAATCAATAACTTCATTCAAGAGAAAGACAATAGTGAGACAACATATGAAAACCTATGGGATGCAGCAAAATCTGTTGTTAAGGGAAGTTTTATATCTTTAAATGCTTACATGAATACAATAGAAAAATAGGACATTAATGAATTAGTCATACAAATAAAAAATCTAGAAAAAGAACCAATTAAAAATCCTTAATTAAACACCAAATTAGAAATATGGAAAACCAAAGGAAAAATTAAGAAAATTGAAATTAAGAAAATTATTGAACTAATAAATAACACTAAGTGCTGTTTTCATGAAAAGACTAATAAAATAGGTAAAACTTTGGTTAATTTAATTAAAAAAAGAAAGAAGAAAACCAAATTACCAATATCAAGAATGAAAAGTGTGAATCCACCACCAAGGAAGGGGAAATTAAAACAATAATTAGGAAATATTTTGCTCAACTGGATGCCAATAAATTTGACAATCTTAGTGAAATGGATAAATATTTACAAAAATATAAATTGCCCAGATTAACAGAAGAGGAAGTAAAATACTTAAATAACCCCATCTCAGAAAAAGAAATTGAACAAACCATTGATAAACTCTCTAGGAAAAATATTCCAGAGCCAGATGGATTTACAAGTGAATTCTATCAAACATTTAAAGGACAATTAATTCCAGTAATATATAGACTATTTCTGACAATAGGTGAAGGAGTCTTACTAAATTATTTTTTATGATATAAATATGGTGCTGATACCTAAACTAGGAAGAGTCAAACAGAGAAAGAAAATTATAGAGCAATTTTTCTAATGAATATGGATGCAAAAATTTTAAATGAAATATTAGTAAATAGATTACAGCAACTTATCACAAAAATAATACATTATGACCAGATAGGATTTATACCAGGAATGTAGGGTTGGTACAATATTAGGAAAACTGTCAGCATAATTGATCACATCAACACCAAAACTAACAGAAACCACATGATCATCTCAATAGATACAGGAAAAGCTTTTGAGAAAACACAACACCCATTCCTACTAAAAACAGTAGGGAGCATAGAAATAAATGGAGTCTACCTTACAATAATAAATAGCATCTACATAAAACCTTCAGCAAGCATCCTATGTAAGAAGCATCTATGTTAGAAGCATTTCCAATTAAGATCAGGGATGAAACAAGGATGTCCATTATCACCACAGTTGTTCAATATTATATGGAAAACTTTAGCTTTAGCAATAAGAGAAGAAGAAAAAATTGAAGGTATTAGAATAGACAAAGAAGAAACAAAGCTATCACTCTTTCCAGATGATATGATGATATATTTAGAGAATCCTAGAGAACCAAATAATAAACTACTTGAAATAATAAACAACTTTAGCAAAGTTGCAGGCTATAAAATAAACCCACATAAATCATCAGCATTTCTACATATTACTAATAAAGCCCAACAGCAGGAGATAGAAAGAGAAATTCCATTTAAAGTTACTGTAGACATTATAAAATATTTAGGAGTCTACCTCCTGAAACAAACCCAGGAACTATATTAACACAATTACAGAACACTTTTCACACAAATAAAGTCAGATTTAAATAAGTAGAAAAACATCAGTTGCTCATGGTAGGCCGAGCTAATATAATAAAAATGACAATACTACCTAAGCTAATTTACTTATTCAGTGCCATGCCAATCAAACTACCAAAAATTATTTTATAGAGTTAGAAAGAATAATAACAAGATTCATTTGGAAGAACAAAAGGTTCAGAATATTAAGGGAACTAATGAAAAGAAATGCAGGGAAAGGTGGCCTAGCCATTCCAGATCTTAAATTGTATTATAAAGCATCAATCACCAAAACTGCTTGGTACTGGCTAAGAAATAGAAAGGTGGATCAATGGAATAGGTTAAGTATGCAAGACACAGTAGTCTATGATTATAGTAATCTATTATTTGGTAAACACAAAGATCACAGGTTCTGGGATAAGAACTCACTCTTTGACAAAAACTGCTGGAAAAACTGGAAAAGAGTATGACAGAAACTAGGTATAGATCAAAATCTCACACCATATACCAAAATAAAGTCAAAATGGATTCATGATTTAGATATAAAGGCTGGTATTGTAAGCAAACTGGGAGAGCAAGGAATAGTTTACCTATCAGATTTATGGAGAACAGAAAAATTCATTACCAAACAGGAGATAGAGAACATAATGAAGAGCAAAATGGATAACTTTGATTACATCAAATTAAAATGTTTTTGTACAAGCAAAGCCAGTGTAACCTAGATTAGAAGGAAAGTAGACAATTGGGAGAGAATTTTTACAACCAGTGTCTCTGATAAGGGTCTCATTTCTGAAATATATAGAGAATTAAATCAAATTTACAAGAACACAAGTCATTTCCCAATTGACAAATGGTCAAAGGATATGAACAGACAGTTCTCAGATGAAGAAATTAAAGCCATCTATAGTCATATGAAAAAATGCTCTAAATCACTATTGATTAGAGAAATGCAAATCAAAACAACTCTGAGGTACCACATCACACCTATCAGAATGGCCAACATGACAAAACAGGAAAATGATAAATGTTGGAGAAGATGTGGGAAAATTTGTTCACTAATGCATTGTTGATGGAGTTGTGAAATGATCCAACCATTTTGGAGAGCAGTTTGGAACTATGCCCAAAGGGGTATAAAAATGTACTGTATGTGCTATAAGAAATGATGAACAGTCTGACTTCAGAAAAAGCCTTGAAAGACTTTTATGGTCTGATACTGAGTGAAATGAGCAGAATCAGGAGAATGTTGTACACGGTAACAGTCACGTAGTGCGATGACTAATATTGATAGACATAACCCTTCTCAGCAATACAAGGATCTAATACATATCCAAAGACCTCATGATGGAAATTGCTATCCACATCCAGAGAAAGAACTATGGAGTTTGAATGCAGATGAAAGCATACTCTTGCTATTTTTTTTTACTTCTGTTGTATTTTGTTTCCTCTTTCTGGTGGTTCCTCCTATTAGTTCTAATTGTTACTTACAACATCACTAATGTGAAAATATGTTTAATAGGAATGTATAT
The DNA here is from genome assembly GCF_900497805.2 of Vombatus ursinus. Classification (NCBI taxonomy): domain Eukaryota; kingdom Metazoa; phylum Chordata; class Mammalia; order Diprotodontia; family Vombatidae; genus Vombatus; species Vombatus ursinus. The sequence goes on along the minus strand of NW_020951391.1, from coordinate 7,313,795 downwards.
ATATAGCCTGTATCAGATTGTGTGCCATCTTGCTGAGAGAGGTGGGGAGAGAGGGGAGAAAAATTTAAAACTCAGAAGCTTAATGAAGTGATTGTTGATAATTCAAAATAAATTAATTAAAATAAAAAATATTTTGATAGTTTAATTGGCATGACACTGAATAGTTTAATTCAGGTGGAATTTCCATTTTTACTATATTGGCTCAGGTACACCATGAGCAGTTAATATTTTTCTAATTGTTTAGATCTGACTATTTGTGTGAAAAGTTTTTTTTTTTTAAACCTTTGTTCATGTATTTCCTGGGTTTGTCTTGGCAGGTAGAGTGTCAAATATTTTATATTGTCTACAGTTATTTTAAATGGAATTTCTCTTTCTACTTCTTGCAGCTAGGCTTTTTTTTTTTTTGATAGTGTATAGAAATGCTGATGATGGGTTGATTTTTTTATCCTTCAACTTTACTAGAGTCGTTAATAATTTCAGGCATTTTGGATTGATTTTCTATGATTTTCTAAGTATAACAGCACATCACCTGCAAAGAGTGATAGATTTGTTTCCTCATTGACTATTATAGTTCTTTCAATTTCTTTTTCCTCCTATTTCTATAACTAAAATTTCTAGTAAAATATTAAATAATAGAGGTAATAATAGGCATCCTTGCTTCACCCTAATTGTGTTGGGAAGGCTTCTAGCTTATCCTCATTACAGATGATGCTTACTCATAGTTTTAGATAAATATTACTTATCATTTTAAGGTAAGTTCCAATTTTACTATACTCTTTTGATTTTTAATAGAAATTCATGCTGTATTTTGTCAAAGACTTTTTCTGCATCTATTGAAATGATCAAATTATTTCTGTAAGTTTTGTTATTCATATGGCCAATCATTCAGAAATTTTTCCTAATATTGAACCAGCCCTGCATTACTGGTATAAATCCCAACTTGTCACAGTGTATTATCTTCTTGATATATTGCTATAATCTCTTTGCTAGTATTTTATTTAATTTTTTGCACCAATATTCATTAGGGAAATTGGCCTATAATTTTCTTTCTCTGTTTTGACTCTTCCTGGTTTGGGTGTCAGCACCATATTTGTGTCATAAAAGAAATTTTGTAGGACTCCATCTATTTTTACTATTTAGTTTAGATAGTGTTGGGATTAATTTTCCTTTAAATATTTGATAGAATTCATTTATGAATCCATCTGGTTATGGTGATTTTTTTTTCCTTACGAAGTTTTTTAATGGCTTGTTCAATTTCTTTTTTTTTTTTTTGAGATGCAGTTATTTAAGTATTTTGTTTTATCTTCTGTCATTCTGGTTAATATGTATTTTGTAAATATTCATCCATTTCATGTAGATTTTAATTTTATTGGCATATAATTGGCCAAAATATGTCTTAACAATTGTCTTAATTTCTTTTTTGTTGGTGGTAAATTAACCCCTTCCTTTTTGATACTAGTAATTTGGTTTTCTTTCCTTTTTTAATCAAATTAACCATTGATTTTTCTATTTTATTGTTTTTTTTCTAAAACCAGTTTCAAATTTTACCTATTACTTCAATGGTTTCCTTACTTTCAATTCCATTAATCTCTCCTTTGATTTCAAGGATTTCCAATTTGGTGTTTAATTAAGGATTTTAACTTGTTCCATTTTTTTCTGTTTTTTTTTTTTAGCTGCATGAGCAATTCATTAATCTGTTTTTTCTCTATTTTATTGATGTAAGAAATTAGAGATATAAATTTTCCCTTAAGTATGTATTTGGCTGTTTCCCATCAATTTTAGTATGTTGTCTCACTGTTGATATTTTCTTTACTGCAATTATCATTTGTTTCTATGATTTGTTCTTTGACATATTTGTTTTTTTTAGGATTAAATTATTTAATTTCCAACTACATCTTATTCTCTTTTTCTTGTCCATTATTGACTTTATTTTTTATTACATTATGATCTGAAAAAAAGAAACATTTACTATTTCTGCTTTTCTGCATTTTGTTGTGAGGTTTTTATGTCCTAATACATGATCAATTTTTGTGTAGGTGCCACGTGTTGCTGAGAAGAAGATATATTCCTTTCTATTTTCATTCAATTTTCTCCATCGATCTATCATATCTAACTTCCAGAATTTTATTCACCTCCTTAACTTCTTTCTTGTTTATTTTTTTGTTAGATTTATCTAGTTCTGAGAGGGGAAAGTTGAACACTTTCAGTAGTGCAGTTTTATTATATATTTCCTTCTGTAACTCATTCAACTTCTTCAAAAACTTAGGTTCTATACCATTTGATGCATATATGTTTAGTATTGTTATGACTTCATTTTCTATGGTACCTTTCAGCAAGATATAGTTCCTTCTTTATCTTTTTTAATTATATCTATTTTTATTTAAGTTTTGCTTTGTCTGAGCTCATGATTGCTACTCCTGCTTTCTTTGCTTTAGCTGAAGCATAATAGATTTTGCTCCATCCTTTTTCCTTTAATCTGTGTGTATCTCTGTTTCAAATGTCTTTCTTATAAACAACATATTGTAGGATTCTGGTTTTTAATCCATTCTGCTATCTGCTTCCATTTTATGGTTGAGTTCATTCCATTCACATTTATAGTTATGATAACAAATTTTGTATTTCTCTCTATGTGATTTTTATCTTGTTTATGATCCCCCCTCTCTCTTACACCTCATCATGTCTTTCCTCGCAAGTGTTTTACTTCTGATCACCACCTTCCTCAATTTAACCTCCCTTTTGTCAGTCTACTTCCCCTTTCTATTATCCCTGTCATTTTTTACTTCTTTAAAGGATAAGATAGATTTCTATATCCAACTGAGTTTCTATGTTATTCCCTCATTGTGCCAATTTTGATGAGAGTATAGTTTAAGCTTTGCCTGCCACCCCTCCCTCATCTTTACCTCCATTATAATAGCTCTTTCATGTCTTTTATGTAGGATAAGTTACCACATTTAATGTCCCCCCTTCTTCTTCTTCAAATGCAATTTTATTTCTCACTCCTTTGTTTTATTTTTTGTGGTTTCATCCCATCAAAGTCACCTAATATCCACATCCTCTGTTTACTTGAACTCCTTGTAATAGCCTTTATAGTTATAAAGTTGTAAAGAGTTACAAATATTATCTTGCCAAATAGAAATATAAACAGCTTAATCTTCTCAATTTACTTATGTTTTCTCTTTTTTATTTCTTTTTTTACATTTTTCTTTCTTTTGAGTCTTGTATTAGGAAGTCAAATTTTTTATTCAACTCTGCCCCTTTGATTAGGAATTTTTGAAAGTCCTCAATTTTACATTTTTTTTAATGTGAGAGTTGGGCTCTGGTCTTGTACTGTCTCAAGTCTTTTGTGCTGGTGTTCTGTGTCTTACGGCTGGCTTTCACTGGCCTCAGGGCTTAGCTGCTTGCTTTCGCTGGAGGGTAGGCTTCCCTTCTGTCATGATGGGGTGGGAGAGTGGGGCTCCCTGTAGGCATTCCTTGGATGTCAGGTTTAGCAGCTGGCCTATTCCAGGGGTGGGACCTTATTGCTGGGTTGCTATGGTAACAGAGCCTTTCTGGTGACTGACTCTGGAGGAGAGATTTTGTTGCTAGTCTACACCAGAGGTGGGGACCTGCTGCTGGGTCGCTATGGAAACAAGGTCTCCTTGCTAGTAGTCTCCAGGGGTGGGATCTCCTTGTTGAATAGCCCTGGGGTAGGGATTTACTACTGGTCAGCAATTGGGTCAAGGCCTTTCAAGTGTCTAGAGCTGGGATGGGGCCCTGCAGTGCTTTATAGAATGTTCACTTGCCTAGGGGGCTGCATGCTTGCAGGAGGGTGGTGCCTCACTTGTGGATTTTCCCAGGCTTGGAGTCTTGCTTCAGGCTTCCTGCTGGGGGCTGGTTGCTGCTGCTTCTCTTGGACCTCACTTTCTTGTCACCCCAGCGAGATAGACCTTTTCTGCAGGGCTGGTAAACTGCTTCCCTCTTCCTAGGTCAACTCTGAGGCTGTTTTCTAGTTGTTTGAAGGGGAATTTGTGAGGACTTGAGACGGTTCCTTTCTCACTCCACCATCTTGACACCAGAAATCCCCTCAACTTTTTGAGACAAGTCTTTATGACTACATATTTCAGCAATTATCCCAATTTACATTTATAGAGGATGTTTCCTCATCTAAGAACCTTTATTTCAATGAAATCATATTGTTGCAGTTTCATGGTGTGTTGGGGGTTATCTCAAAGAATTCAAACTCAGACCATCCCCAATCTAAGCAAAGGTATTTATTGAGGATTACTCTCTCCAGTGGGCTCAGTTCCAAGAGGAATTGGCAACTTCAGTAAGACAGGTAATTTTATAGTGTAATGATGCTGATTATGCCACAGAAATTATGAATATTAAAAAATAGGAGGAGTTTGTCAAGGGATTAAGTAATAGGGGGAGGGGTTTCAGCCTCAGTGGAAATGCACAAGGTATTACTCATAATGCATATGGAAAAACCCATTGGGGGGGCATGTATGTATGATAATGATATAAAAAGCTTCTCTATGTCATAAGTTCACCTAAAAGACAGCTTTTGCCATTACTGCACAGATGCCTATTTAGGGAAAATCCCTTCTATTGTTTGAGGGTCCATATCCTGCTTGGGTATTCTGGTGGTACTTCTCTCTGATTGGCTGGCTATTGTAGTCCTGTCTGAGATTAGATGGATGTGATTGTGGTTGAGTGCATGGACACACTTGCTGTTTGTGTGGGAAATATAAGGAATGAATCTGGGAGCAATGGCTAGCTAGTGGTAGTGGCTGGGATTCTGTAACATGAACATGCTTGCTATTCTAATGGGGCATGAGTTAATGGACACACCTGTTGTTATAGTGAGTCAGTGATGCATATATGAGGATGTTAGGATATTGAATGGGAGGGCTAGGTAGGGGCGGTGGGCCTGCTGTTCAGTGAGGCCTATGGTTGAGTTTGGGAGCAGTAGTTTGATTAAAGCTAGATTATGTTTAAATCAGGACATCCTGGCTGTTCAGTGAGGTCTATAAGGAAGTTAGAATATTGGGACTTGGGGTGGCTTTATTAGGATTCCATCAGCATGTATAGTCCCTAATCCTAAATCTTGTAGAAAAATACAGGGTCATAAAGCTGCAATGAATAGGAAGAAAATAGAACATTCACCTGAAGTATATTTCCAATTTTGGGGGGGAAAAGGTATCTCCCAAGGTCTCTTTACTTCCTTTTTTTTTCCTTTGCTTTCTTTTCTTTTGGTGGGCTACATGGATGGAATTATAGGCACAATGACCCAAACAAGGATCTGAAAGCTTTGGATAGATTTGTAAAGCTATCCCACTTACAATCTTAGGACATTGGGGCTTTTGATTGAAAGTACTGAATGAAGTTTCAAAATAGGACCACTAGACATTTTTACATAATGATAACATTCCCATACTCCATTTCATTCACAATAGCACTTGTCAGTCAGCTGAAATTTTCAGAAAGAAGAGGAGATATAGTAGTTTTTGAAAGGGACATAATTGCTTTCTAGTGAAAAAGACATGTCTTGTTAAGTCATAAGAATAGCTTGAGGTATGAAACTTAATACAATGTAAAAGTGATGTCCATCTTTATTTTTTTCTTCAATAATCATATTTTAAAGATAAGTCTTTTGCTTAGCTTTTTAGGATGACTCAATCAGAAAATAATTTAAAAGACTAACAAAGTATAGGTATAAGAAGAAAATGTCTCTTATTTTTCTTCTGTAAATGAATATCTATCTCCAAGTTGGGATTTTCTTTAGAACAATGAAATAGCCCCAGAATTTTGAAGAAAAATATAGAATAGATCCCAGAAGTGATTATTATCATATAGAGACAGTTCATGAAACATTCTGAAAGAAAACAATGAAGGTCCTATGTAGTCCTATGAAACAGTGATTATTGTCATGAAGAAACTTTAGGATAAGAGGACACATTTAGTTTTTAATATGCAATAACCAGAAGAAAATAGAACTTCAATAAGGCAACTGAGGCAAAAGAAATTAATACAAACTATTCAATCCATTAGTTTATTTTAACATGATTTAACTATAGACAAAATATAGCACCAAAATATAATTAGATATATTAAAATTATGTTTCAAGTAGACTACATAGTTGTTCATCTAGGTAATAAAGAATCTGTAAGTTTTCTTTTTCTTATTATCTGAAGAGTAACAAAAATGTAATCTTTTGTGTTCCTATTTAGTGCTATCAATTTCATTTACATGTTAATTTGCTTTGTCTGAGAAAGAAGCAGTTTAACTGATTTAACTTGTTGGCGATAAACACCAAATGCAGATAATATATTTCTAAACAGAGAAGCAGGCCAATTCTTGAAATGAAGATAATTTAATTGTGTTTCCAAGATTCCAGAGACAATTTACTAACCTTACTTAGCTCCTTAGCTTGTATCTGAATTAAGGATGCATATGTAATGTTTTCAAAGACTATAACTTTTCTTTAATGAATATGATGAATGTAAAAGGGAGATGAATTATCAAAGACAACACACTTTAACTGTGCTATGCTATGTGAACTGCCATGTTATTCCATATCTTTGTAAATTACTGAATTATTATTTCCATTACTCAGTGACTTAAAAAAAAAAGACACTGATCAGTAAGCAACACTGTCACACATAACAATAAATTTCATGATAATTGACCACAGGTCAACATGATACCAATAAAATCTGATATAATCTAAAGGTATCCAGGGAAACCTATCCCTATTTTTGACTGAGGCAACTAGCTGGTATGGTAGATGGAGTGCCTGGACTAGAATCAGAAAGAATTATCTTCCCAAATTCAAATCCAGCTTCAGATACTTAGTAGTTTTGTGACCCTGGGCAAGTCACTAATCCTGTTTGCCTCAATTTCCTCATTTATAATGAGTTGGAGAAAAAAAAATGTCAAGCCACTCCAGTGTCTTTGCCAAGAAAATCCCAAATTGGGTCATGAAGAGTAGGACAACATAGAAAAATGACTAAGCAACAACAAAAATATTTCCACTTCTCTGTGTTTTTGTTGTAACTCAGTCTCTTTTCTTTTTAAAGATGTGCCTGATACCTACAACAGATTATTCAGTTTCTGTTCTCACCCTAAAAGAAATGAACTATGACATCATAATTCCTAGGCTATTAGCATATAGTTCATAACCTAACTTAATGTCTTTTATATTCTCTGTGTGTGTGTGTGTGTGTGTTATAAATGGTTTGTAATATGAGTTTATTTGGATTACAGAGGATACTCTGTCAGTTGACCTGATATTCCTTTACATCTTTTATAGTAACGTTTAGAATGAAGTTTCTCAATTCTAAATTCTGACTTATGCATTTTCTCTTTTCCCCACCACAATAATGAAGAATCATAAATAGATAATCATTCATATGGAAGGTATCATCTATTTTATTTTGTACTTGACCTGAGATGATATCATTCTTCTAGAGAAACAAGTTACATAACACAATAAGTAACTAGTACTTAACAACCCTAACTGCCAGGAAATTCTCCTTTACATCATATCTAATTAAAGTATGTACTAATTTACTCTACATGTATACTCAGCAGATGAAGAGAGAATTGTTTATAAATTTTACTCAAACTACAGGATAATTCCTTTTGTTTGTTTTGCTGACAAATAATTAGCAATTTTACTTCAATGTTTTTTCTTTTAATTTTGTTAACCCCTTCTTTTATTTTTCAGCATTTTTATTTTAGTATTTAATTAGTTTTTATTTTTTATTAGCTTTATCTTTGTTTGTTTTTTAGTTGCATTCCCAATCCATTGATCTTATCTTTCTGTTTTATTGATGAACATATTTAGAGACAAAAAATTTGCTCTAAATGCTGCTTTGACTGTTTCTCAAAATTTTTGGTATATTAACTCATTATTGCCATTATCTTTACTGAAATTATGGATTTTTTTATGATTTGTTCTTTGAGTCACCCATTGTTTAAGTTTAGTTATTTAGTCTTCAATTAATTTTAAATCATTGCTTCAAAGACCTTTCCTTTAATATAATTTTATTATATTGTGATACATAAAAATGGATTTAATATTTCTGCTTTTATGCATTAGTTTGTGATGGTTTTATGTCATGTGTGGTCCTTTTTTGTGAAACGTCCATACATAGTTGAGTTATATGTATACTCCTTTACCCATTCATTATTCTTGAGGCTTATCATATCTAACTTTTCAAAAAATTTACTCCGATCCTTCATTTCTGTTTCTGTGTTTTTTGGTTTGTTTTGCTAGATATATCTAGGCCCAAGAAGTATAACTTGTTTCTTGTTTAGTGCTTTTTCAGTCATGTCTGACTCTTCATGACCCCATCTGGGCTATTCTTGGCAAAGATACTGGAATGGTTTGACAATGCCTTCTCCAGCCCATTTTACAGATTAGGAAACTGAGGCAAAAATAATTGACTCACTCAGGGTCACACAGCTAATAAGTGTTATAACCCTGAATTGGACTGAGGTATTACTGAGTCCAGGTCCAATGCTCTATCGACTGTACCACCTTGCTACCCATGTAAATTGGGTTCCCTCACTATTATACTTCTGGTCTTTATTTTTTCTTGTTAATCATGAAGAATTTACTAATTTTCCATTTAAGAATTTTGATGCTATTCCATTCGTTGTATATATTTAGAATTTATACTGATTCATTATTTCTAGAACTTTCCATATTTATCTATTTGGATTAAGTTTATTTTTGCTATTTTGTCTGAAGTTATGATTATAATTCTTACCTTTTCTACTGTTGTATCTGAAGTTATGATTACAATTCTTACCTTTTTTTACTCTATATAAAGTGTAATTAATTTTTCTCTATCCTCTTATTTTAACTCTGTGTCTTTTTTATTTCAAGTGTTTTTTTTTAATATACAGAAATGGTTTACTATTAGGTTCCATTTTCTAATACATTCTGGTTTCTTCTAATGTCTTATGAGTGACTTCAACCTATTCACATTCATAGTGATAATAGTTGATAGTGCATTTCCTTCCATTCTATTACCTTATACTTTTCATTCTCCCAACTCTATCTTTAGGGTTCTTTTCAGATAAAGACTAATTTATCCTTTGATCTAAAATTCTTCATATTCTCCAATTTTCCTTGTCTCTTTTTTCTCTTATTTCCCCATTGAGGGAAATACATTTCTGTATGTAACTCTGTGTGTGTGTGTGTGTGTGGTGTTGTGTGTGTGTGTGTGTGTGCGTGTCGTGTTGTGTGTGTGTATGTGTATGTGAGTGTATGTTCCCCCTTTTTTGACCATGTCAGATGAGAGTGAAATTCAAGTGTTGTTAGCTGCCTCTGCTCCTTTCTCCTTGCTTGTATAGATTTCTTTTCAAGTATCCCAATTATGTGAGGTAATTTCCCCCATCCTTCTCTCCTTCAAACCTCAATATGTTCTTCTTTTCTTCTATTCCCATTATTTTTTATTTTTTTGCATTTAATAGTATTTTATGTTTCAAATTACATGTAAAAAGAGTTTTCAACAATTATTTTTGTAAGATTTTAATTTCCAAATTTCTCTCCCTCCCTCCCCTCTTCTCTTTCCTCCCCAAAACAGCAAGCAATCTGATACAGGTTATACACATTGAGTCATTATAAAACACTTCCAAATTAGTCATATAGTGAAACAAGAATCAGAACAAAAATTTAAAAAAGAATGAGAAAGAGAAAAAATTAAAATTGTATGCTTCCATCTGCATTCAGACTCCATAGTTCTTTCCCTTGAAGTAGATGACATTTTTTTCATCAGGAATCTTTTGGAATTGCCTTAGATTATTGTATTGCTGAGAAGAGTTAAGTTTACCATAGTTGATTATCCCACAATGTTGCTGTTATTGTGTGCAATGTTCTGGTTCTACTCATTTCACTCAGCATCATTTCATGTAAGTTTTTTCTAGGTTTTTCTGCTCATCTTTCTTATAGAACAATATTTTCCATTACATCCATATACCACAATTGTTCAGTGATTCCTCAATTGATGGGCATCTCCTCAATTTCTAATTCTTTGCCACCACAAAAAGGGCTGCTACAATTATTTTTGTACATGTGGGTTATTTTCCCTTTTTTATGTCCTCTTTGGGGTACAGACCTAGTAGTAGTATTATTGGATCAAAGGGCATGCACAGTTTTATAGCCCTTTGGGTATAGTTCCAAATTGCTCTCCAGAATGATTAGATCAGTTCACAACTCCACCAATAATACATTATTGTTTCAATTTTTCCACATCTTCTCCAACATTTATCATTTTCTTTTTTGGTCTTATTAGCCAATCTGATAGATTTGAAGTGGTACCACAGAGTTGTTTTAGTTGGCATTTCTCTAAGCAATAATGATTTAGAGAATTTTTTATATGACTGTAGATAATTTTAATTTCTTCATCTGAAAACTGCCTATTCAAATCCTTTGACAAGTTATCAATTGAAGATGACTTGTATTCTTATAAATTTGACTAAATTCTCTATATATTTTAGAAATGAGTCATTTATCAGAAACACTGGTTTTAAAAATTATTTCCTAGTTTTCTGCTTCCCTACTAATCTTGGATGCATTGGCTTTGTTTTTGCAAAAAAAAAATCAATTTAATGTAATCAAATTATCCATTTTGCATTTCATAATGTTCTCTATCTTTTGTTTGGTCATAAATTCTTCTGTTCTCTATAAATCTGACAGGTAAACTACTACTCTCTCTCCCAGTTTCCTTATAGTATCAGCCTTTATATCTAAATTGTGTGCCCATTTTTACTTTATTTTTATAAACAGTGTATACCAAATTAGGGAAATTGGTCTACAATTTTCCTTCTCAGTTTTGGCTCTTCCTGGTATAGGTAGCAGCATCATAATTGTGTCATAAAAGGAATTGGGTAGGACTCTTTCTTCATCTATTTTTCCAAATAGTTTATATAGTTGTTCTTTACATGTTTGGTAGAATTCATTTATAAATCCATGTGGCCCTGATTTTTTTTTTGCCTTAGGGAGTTCATTGATGGCTTGTTCAATTTCTTTTTTTTTTCTAAAATGTGGTTAAGTCTTTTATTTTCTCTTGTTAATCTGGGCAATATATGTTATTATAAATATTCATCCAATTTACTTAGATTGTCAGATTTATTGGTACACAGTTATGAAAAATAGCTTCTACTTATTGCTTTAATTTCTTCTTCATTGATGATGAATTCAACCTTTTTATTTTTTGATACTAGTCATTTGATTTTCTTCTTTCTTTTTTTCAAATCAAATTAACCAATGGTTTATCAATTTTATTATTTTTTCATAAAACCAGCTTTTAGTTTTATTTATTATTTCAATAGTTTCCTAACTTTCAGTTTTATTAATCTCTTCTTTGATTTTCACAATTTCTAATTTGGTATTTATATTGGAATTTTTAATTTGTTCTTTTTCTAGCTTTTTTTAGTTGCATGACCAATTCATTGATCTCCTCTTTCCTTTTTTTATTTGTGTAAACATTTTAGAGATGTAAAGTTTCCCTTAAGAGCTACTTTGGCTGCATCCCGTAAGTTTTGGTACATTGCCTCATTATTGTCTTTCACTTTGATGGAATTATTGATTGTTTCTCTGATTTGTTATTTGATCCACTCATTCTTTAGGATTAGATTATTTAGTTTCCAATTAATTTTTACTCTCTCTTTCTATAGCCCTTTATTAAATTGTTTTTTTAATTGCATAATGATCAGAAGAAAAAAGATACATTTAATATTGTTTTCCTTTCTGCATTGAATTATGAGGTTTTGATGCCCTAATACATGGCCAATTTTTTGTGTGAATGTCATGTACCAGTGAGCGAAAGGTCTATACCTTTCTATCCCCATTTGATTTTCTCCAGAGATCTACCATATCTAACTTTTCTAAAATTCTATTCACCTCCTTAACTTCTTTCTTGTTTGTTTCAAAGTTAGATTTATTGAGTTCTGAGTGGGGGAGGGAGTTTTGCTGTCTATTTTTTTTCCCTGTAAATTCACTTAACTTCTCCCCTAAGAATCTGGATGCTATAACAGTGCATATATGTTGAGTATTGATTTTTTTTCCTGTTACCTTGTAGTACAATGTAGTTTCCTTTCTTTTCTCTTTTAATTAGGTCTGTTTTTGCTTTTGCTCTGCCTGAGATCAGAGCTGCCACTTTTTTTGTTTCTTTTGCCTTGTTTTCCCTCAGCTGAAGCATAATGTATTCTACTCTGGCCTTTTCCTTTTACTCTGTGTGTATCTTTTTGCTTCAGATTTATTTCTGGTAAACAACCTATTGTAGGATTCTGGTTTTTAATCCACTCTGCTCTCTACTTCTGTTTTATGTGAGAGCTTATTCCATTCCCATTCACAGTTATGATTACTATGTATTTCCCTCCATCCTATCATCCCTTTTTTTTGTTTACTTTTCTCTCTCCTTTCACTCCATCCCTCCTCACCAGTCTTTTCTTTCTGATTGTCACCTCCCACAATCTGCCCTCCTTTCTCTCATACCTCCTTTTCTTTCCTGTTTCCCCTTCTACTTCTCTATAGGATGAGATAAATTCCTATGCTCATCCTCTCCCTTCTTCCTCTCTACTGTAAAAATCTTTCATGCTTATTCATATGATATAATTTACCCCATTCTGCCTCCTCCATTTCTCTTCTCCCATTACAATCTTTTTTCAGTCTTTTTATGTGTCATCACATCAAAGTCAACTTACACCCACACCCTCTGTCTGTGTATGCTCCTAACTGCTGTAATAGAGATACAGTTCTCAAGTGTTACAAGTATCACTTTCCCAGGTGGGGAGGCGCACAGTTCAACCTTATTAACAATTTTTTGCTGGTAACCTTTATATGCTTCTCTTGAATTTTGCATTTGAAGATCAAATTTTCTGTTCAGCTTTGGTCTTTTCATCAGTAAAGTTTGAAAGTTCCCTATTTCATTGAATATCCATCTTTTCTCCTGAAAAATTATGCTTAATTTTGCTGGAGAGTTAATTCTTGGTTGTAAACCAAGCTCCTTTGCCTTCCAGAATATTATATCTGAAGCCTCTGATCCTTTAATGTGGAAGCTGCTAAGTCCTGTGTAATCCAGACTGTGTCTCCTTAATATTTGAATTGTTTCTTTCTGGCTGCTTATAGTATTTTTTTCCCCTTGCCTTGATAATTCTGAAATTTGGCTACAATATTGCTTGGAGTTTTCATTTTGGTATCTTTCATGCCTCTTCATTTTGTGTAATTTACCCTATTCCAATAATTCTCTCCTGGATATATTTTCCAGGTCAGTTGTTTTTTTCCAGTGAGGTATTTTACATTTTCTTCTATTTTTTTTCATTCTTTTGATTTTGTTTGACTGATTCTTGATGTCTTATAGAGACATTAACTTCCACTTATGCAATTTCAATTTTAAAGAAGTATATTCTTCTGTTAGCTTTTGTATCTCCTTTTCCATTTGGCCAATTACATTAAAATTTTTTTTTTAATTTCTAGGCAATTGGGGTTAAGTGACTTGCCCAGGGTCACAGAGCTAGAAAGAGTCAAGTGTTTGGTTTGAGGCCGGATTTGAACTCAGGTACTCCTGACTTCAGGGCTGGTGTTCTATCCACTGCACCATCTAGCTGCCCCTGGTCAATTTCATTTTTAAAGGAGTTGTTTACTTCAGTTAAATTTTGTGCTTCATTTTCCAAGCTGTTGACATTTTTTTTGGTAATTCTTTTGCATAACTCTCATTTCTTTTCCCACTTTTTCTTCTATCTCTTACTTGATTTTTCAAATCTTTTTTGTGCTTTTCCAAGAGAACTTTTTGGACTTAAGACCAATTCATATTCCTCTTTAAGGCTTCATATGTAGGCATTTTGATATTATTATCCAGTTCTGAGTTTGTGCTTTGATCTTCCCTGTCAAAATAATAGCTTTATATTGTCAGGGCTCTTTTCTGTTTTTTGCTTTTCTTTTTTAAAGATGAGCTCCGCTCCTGGGGCACAGGGGGCATTGTACCAAGCTTCGTATACTGGAAGCCAGAGGCTTGGTCACTGTCTTTCCACCCTGGGACCTCAGGTGCTGGTGGATTGTTCACCTCACTGGATTGGCCCAGCCTAGTCATGCCTGTTGTGCTACAGTTCTGGGGCTGGAAGTTTGCTTTCTTCACTTTGGCTGGAGGCCTCCCAGCTGGCTGGCTGATCCCAGGCTAAGAGGCCTCAATTCCTGAACTGTTCTGTGGTTAATTTCCTCTTTCTGGTTTGCATCAATACTGTCTGTGTTGGCCTGAGCTCACCTTTTACCAAAGTGAGACAGATTTTTTTCTGAAGTCCTAAGTTATCTTAAGCTGGAAAATTGTTTCACTCCATCTTTTTGTGGGTTCTGTCATTCCCAAATCTTTTAGATGAGTGATTTAACATAGTTTTCAAGGGAAATTGTTGAGTGCTCAGGCAATTCCCTTGTTTCTCTCTGTCGTCTTGGCTCTGCCCTCTCCCTTATTCCTTTAAGATCAGTAAAATATAGCAAACACTCTCAGGCCTTCTGCTTAATTAAATTACTTCAATTACCACTGATAATGACAAAATTTTGAATGGATAAATGTTTCATTTCCCTCATATTAAAATGTAAAAAGGACTTTCAATTCTTGAGTCAAGATAGTGGAGTAAAAAGTAAGTCACTCTCACCCTCCTCTATCAACCTCTAAAAGCCCAGAAAATATCACCCCAGGAAAAACCCTGAAACAACTGAACTAGAAGAAAGACAGGGAGCAGCAGTCCAGTAGCTCATGTAGTTTGAGGGATTAATTGGAAAGGCCCCTCTTTCCCTGGGGGAAGGGAAGCAATACAGATTGGGAGGCTTCACAGAAAGCTAGTGGAAAGCCCCACCTCAGCATACCTGGAGGAGATCCTGAAGCCCAGGTGGTGGAGCAGGCAAACACCAACACCTGGACCCTTGAGTGTCTCACTGAGGGTGAAGAACTGGTGGAAACCAGCTTGGAAAACCACCAGGTACCTCTGCATTCTACAGCAACCCTGTCTCCCAGTGCCTCAGCAAAACTAAGGAAAACAGCACTCCAAGGGGCCCCAGGCAGATAAACACCCTGCAACATCCATCTAAAAGGAACTGAAGAAAGTGAAAGGAAAGGAAAAGCAGGCAACCT
Organism: Vombatus ursinus; assembly: GCF_900497805.2. Classification (NCBI taxonomy): domain Eukaryota; kingdom Metazoa; phylum Chordata; class Mammalia; order Diprotodontia; family Vombatidae; genus Vombatus; species Vombatus ursinus. The sequence goes on along the minus strand of NW_020951391.1, from coordinate 7,298,675 downwards.
AGAGTTGCCCTAGAGTTCCAGTGTTGCTGATTCCAGCCCAACACCAGATAAGCTGCCAGAACCCTACAGCCTCCAGCTACCAACATCAGAGGCCCCAGCACACAAAGCCAGTGACCAGGCCCTAGGCTCCCAACACAAGAAGCTTGGATCAGTGCCCTCTGCTCCCCAGAAGGAGAGCTCAATCTCTTTAAAGGCCAGGAAATAAGTAAACACCATGAGCAAAAAGAAATGTACCATAGATTCTTATTATGAGAACAGTGAAGATCAAGGCAGAAATTCTGAAGAGGACAACAATGTCAACAAACCCACATCTGGAACCTCAAAAGGGAATATGAACTGGTCTGATGCCCAAAAAGTCTTCTTAGAAGAGCTCAATAAGGATTTAAAAGTCAAATGAGAGAGGTAGAGAAAAAATGAGAGGTATGCAAGAAAGAGTCAATAGTTTGGAAAAAGAAAGACAAAAATTAACTGTAGAAAAGAAGTCCCTAAAAAATATAATCAGCCAACTGGAAAAAAAAAGTACACTGAAGAAAACAAGTCCCTAAAAAATACAATTGGCCAAATGGAGAAGGAAGTATGAAATCTAATAGAAGAAAACAATTTGTTAAAAATGAGAATTGGGCAAATGGAAGCCAATGACTCTATAAGACAGCAAGATTCAGTCAAACAGAAATTAAAAAATGAAAAAAAAATAGATGAATAGATTGGTAAAACAACTGACCCAGAAAATGAATCCAGAAGAGACAATTTAAAAATTATTAGTCCACCTGAAAATCATGATTAAAAAAAAAAGCCTGGACAGAACCTTTCAGGAAATCATAAAGGAAAACTGCCCTGAGGTCCTAGAAACAGGGGTTAAAATAGTCAGAGAAAGATTCCTCAGATCACCTCCTGAAAGGGATCCCAAATTGAACATGACAAGGAATGGTCAAAGAGAAAATACTGCAAGCAGCCAGAAAAAAAGAAAAAGCAATTTAAATATCATTGAGTCACAGTCAGGATTACACAGGACCTTGCAGTTTCTACATTAAAAGACCATAGGTAATGGAACATGATCTTCTTTAAGGCAAAGAAGGTTGGATTATAACCAAGGATAAACTATCCAGTGAAAATGAGCATGATCTTTCAGGGGAGGAGATGGATGTTCAACAAAATAGGGGAATTCCAAACCTTCCTGATAACAAGACAAGAGCTCAACAGAAAATTTGATCTTCAAATACTGGACTCAAGAGAGACATAAAAAGGTAAATGGGACAGAAAGGCATAAAATGTTGTTAATAAGGGCAAACTGTTTACATCCCTAGAAGGGAAGATGACACTTGTAACTCATGAGAACTGTATTGTTATTACCACATGTTAAAGGGGTATACATAAAGGGGGTGGATGGATAAAAGTTGACTTTGACTTAATGATAAAAAAATCTAATCAAGTGGGATAAATGGATCCAAGTAAGTGGATTAATCTCATCTAAGAAAATGATAGTGACAGACAAGGAAAGGAGGAAGTAGTCAAGGGTAAATTACATTACAGGAAAAGACACAAAAACATATTACAGCATAGGGAAAGAAGGAAGGGAGATGAGCATTGTTTGATCCTTACTGTCATCAGATTTGGCTAAAGAAGGAAATGACATAATGAGTTAGTTATAGAAATCTCACTTGCCCTAAAGGCAGTAGGAGGGAAAAGGGGAAAGAAAAGGGAGAGGGGATAGAAGGGAAGAAAGAAGTAGTAAGAGTAAAGAGGAAGAAAAAGGAAGAATCTAATAAAAGGGAGGAGGTACTCAGGAAGGTGGTGATCAAAAGCAAAATACTAGTGAGGAGAGAAAAGGAGAAAGAAAAGCATGGGAGGGAAGAATTGAGAGAAAGACACAGATAGTAATCATAACTGTGAATATGAATGGGATGAACTCTTCCTTAAATGGAAGCAGTTAGCAGAATGGATTAAAAACCGTAATCCTACAATATGGTTTTTGCAGGAAACACATTTTAAAAAAAGAGCAACATCCACAGGGTAAAGTTAAAAGGCTGGAGCAGAATATATTATGCTTTACCTGAAGTAAAAAAAAAAAAAAAAAGCAGGGGTAGCAATCGTGATCTCAGACAAAGCAAAAGCAAAAATAGATCTTATCAAAAGAGATAAGGAAGGAAACTACATCCTACTAAAAGGCACCAAAGACAATGAAGTAATATTGTTACTAAGCATATATGAACCAAATGGTATAGCATCCAAATTCTTAGAGGAGAAGTTCAGGGAGTTACAGGAAGAAATAGAGAGCAACACTATACTAGTGGGGGACCTCAACCTCCCCCTCTCAGAACTAGATAAATCTAACCACAAAATAAACAAGAAAGAACTTAAGGAGCTGAATAGAATATTAGAAAAGTTAGAATATTAGAAAATTGAATGGAAATAGAAAGCAATGTACTTTTTTCTCAGTGGTACATGGCACAGACACAAAAATTGACCAAGTGCTAAGGCATAAAAACTTCACAATCCAATGAAGAAAGGCAGAAATATTAAATGCATCTTTTTTCAGATCATGATGCAATGAAAATTATATGTAATAAAGGACCATGGAAAGATAGACTAAAAATAATTGGAAACTAACCAATCTAATCCTTAAAAATGATTGGGTCAAACAACAAATCATAGAAACAATCAATAACTTCATTCAAGAGAATGACAATAGTGAGACAACATACCAAAACCTATGGGATGCAGTGAAATCGGTTCTTAGGGGAAGTTTTATATTTCCAAATGCTTACATGAATAAAATAGAAAAAGAGGAGATCAATGAATTGGGCAACTAAAAAAACCTAGAAAAAGAACAAATTAAAAATCCTCAATTAAACACCAAATTAGAAATATTGAAAACCGAAGGAAAAATTAATAAAATTGAAATTAAGAAAACTATTGAACTAATAAATAAAACTAAGAGCTGGTTTTATGAAAAGACCAATAAAATAGATGAATGTTTGGTTAATTTAATTAAAAAAGGAAGAAAACTAAATTACCAGTATCAAGAATGAAAAGGGTGAATCCACCACCAAGGAAGGGGAAATTAAAATAATAATTAGGAACTATTTTGCCTAACTGTATGCCAATAATTTTGACAATCTTAGTGAAATGGATACATATTTTCTAAAATATAAATTGCTCATATTAACAGAAGAGGGAGTAAAGTACTTAAATAACCCCATCTCAGAAAAAGAAATTGAACAAGCCATTGATGAACTCCCTAGGAAAAATATTCCAGGGCCAGGTGGATTTACAAGGGAATTCTATCAAACATTTAAAGGACAATTAATTCCAATACTATATGGACTATTTGGGAAAATAAGTGAAGAAGTAGTCTTACCAAATTCTTTTTATGATAAAAATATGGTACTGATACCTAAACCATGAAGAGTCAAAACAGACGAGGAAAGTTATAGAACAATTTCCCTAATGAATATATGTGCAAAATTTTAAAATAAAATATCAGCAAATAGCTTACAGCAACTCATCACAAGAATAATACACTATAACCAGGTAGAATTTATACCAGTAAAGCAGGGCTGGTTCAATATTAGGAAAACTATCAAAGTAATTGATCATATCAATACCAAAACAAACAGAAACCATATGATTATCTCAACAGATGCAGAAAAATCTTTTTGCAAAGTATAACACCCATTCCTATTAAAAACACTAGAGAGCATAGGAATAACTGGAATCTTCCTTAAAATAATAAATAGCATCTACATAAAACCTTCATAAAGCATCCTATATAATGGGGACAAGCTAGAAGCATTCCCAATAAGATCGGAGGTGAAACAAGGATGTCCATTATCACCACTGTTGTTCAATGATATGTTGTTCAATATCATACTGGAAACATTAGCTTTAGCAATAAGAGAAGAAAAAGAAATTAAAGCTATTAGGATAGGCAAAGAAGAAACAAAGCTATCACTCTTTGCAGATGATATGATGATATACCTAGAGAATCCTAGAAAATCAAGCAAAAAACTACTTGAAATAATAAACAACTTTAGCAAAATTGCAGGCTATAAAATAAACCCACATAAATCATCAGCATTTCTATATATTACCAACAAAGCCCAACAGCAAGAGATAGAAAGAGAAATCCCATTTAAAGTTACTGTGCATATTATAAAATATTTGAGTCTACCTACTGAAACAAACCGAGGAACTCTATGAACACAATTACAAAACGCTTTTCACACAAATAAAGTCAGATCTAAATAAGCGGAAAAACATCAGTTGCTCATGGTAGGCCGAATTAATGTAATAAAAATAGGAATTCTACCTAAGCTAATTTACTTATTCAGTGCCAAACCAATCAAACTACCAAAAATTATTTTATACAGTTAGAAAGAATAATAACAAGATTCATTTGGAAGAACAAAAGGTTCAGAATGTCAAGGGAACTAAAGAAATGAAATGCAGGGGAAGGTAGCCTAGCCATTCCAGATCTTAAATTGCATTATAAAGCAGCAATCATCAAAACTGCTTGGTACTGGCTAAGAAATAGAGTGGTAGATCAGTGGAATAGGTTAAGTATGCAAGACATAGTAGTCAGTGACGATAGTAATCTATTATTTGATAAATCCAAAGATCCTAGGTTCTAGGATAAGAACTCAATCTTTGAGAAAAAACTGCTAGGAAAACTGGAAAAGAATGTGGCGGAAACTGGGCATAGATCAAAATCTCACACCATATACCAAAGTAAAGTCAATACGGGTTCATGATTTAGATATAAAGGCTGATATTGTAAGCAAAATGGGAGAGCAAGGAATAGTTTACCTATCAGATTTATGGAGAACAGAGGAATTCATGACCAAACAGGAGATAGAGAACATTATGAAAAGCAAAATGGATGACTTGATTGTATTAAATTAAAATGTCTTTGCACAAACAAAGCCAATGCAACCTAGATTAGAAGGAAAGTAGAAAATTGAGAAAGAATTTTTACAACCAGTCTCTCTGATAAGGGCCTCATTTCTAAAATATATAAAGAACTAAGTCAAATTTATAAGAATACAAGTCATTCCCTGATTGATAAATGGTCAAAAGATATGAAAAGACAGTTCTCAGATGAAGAAATTAAAGCCACCTATAGTCATATGAAAAAATGCTCTAAATCACTATTGATTAGAGAAGTACAAATCAAAACAACTCTGAGGTACCACATCACACTTATCAGATTGACCAAGATGACAAAACAAGAAAATGATAAATGTTGGAGAAGATGTGGGAAAATGGGAACATTAGTGCATAGTTGGTGGACTTGTGAAATAATCCAACCATTTTGGAGAGCAATTTGGAACTATGCCTAAAGGGCTATAAAAATGTGTATACCCTTCGACCCATCAATAGCGCTTCTAGGGCTATATCCCAGAGAGATCATACAAATGGCAAAAAGACCCACATATACAAAGATATTTATAGCAGCTCTTTTTGTGGTGGCAAAGAATTGGAAATTGAGAGATGTCCATCAATTGGGGAATGGCTGACCAAGTTGTGGTACCTGAATGTAATGGAATACTATTGCGCTATAAGAAATGATGAACAGGCTGACTTCAGAAAAACCTGGAAAGACTTGTATGGTTTAATGCTGAGTGAAGTGAGCAGAACCAGAAGAATGTTGTACACAATAACATCCAAATTGTGTGATGACTAATATTGATAAACTTAATGCTTCCCAGCAATCCAATAATCTAAGACACCTCCAAAGGCCTCATGATGGAAAATGTTATCCACAAAAATAAAAGAATTATGGAGTTTGAATGAAGATCGAAACAAACTATTTACTAATTTTTTTCTTCTGTTGTGTTTTGTTTTCTCTTTCTGATGGTTCCTCTTATTAGTTCTAATTCTTACTTACAACATCACTAATGTGAAAATGTGTTTAATAGGAATGTATCTGTATAGCCTATATCAGATTGCATGCTGTCTTGGGGAGGGAGGTGGGGAGGGAGGAGGAGAAAACTTTAAAACTCAAAAACTTATGGAAGTGATTGTTGATAACTCAAAATAAATTAATTAAAAAAAGAATGTAAAAAAAAGTTGATATTGGTTTGTCCGTCCTTTATGAATTGTTTCTGAATTCCAAAATTTCTACTTAGCCTTTTTTGTTTGTTAAATCAGGCATAGTAATAAATACTCTATTTCATAAAAATAATCAATTTCCCCTCCCATAGGACTATACTCTTGTTTTACTCAGTAAGTTATTTTTAGTAAATTATAATGCAGACTCTCCATATCTTTACAGTGATGGCTGCTAAATTGTGTGTGAATTTGACTCTTGGTCCTTGGTACTTGCATTCTTTCTTTTTACTGGTTTCAGTCTTTTTTTTTCTTTGTCTTGAAAGATCTAAATTTTAGCTATGATACTCCTTTGGATTTTCATTTGTCTTTCAGGAAGTGACTGATAGAGTCTCTATTTTCACTTTTCCCTCTGATTCTAACAGATCTGGATAATTTTTTAATGATTTATTGAAATAAAATATCTAAATTCTTTCTTTTTTCTTTTAGTCATGATTTTTAGGTATTTAAATGATTCTTAAATTATCTCTACTCAATCTATTTCTATGTCACTTATTTGCTATGAGATACGTTATATTTTCTTTTATTTTTAATTTTTTTTGCTTTTTTCATGTTCTTTTTGTTTTATTGGAGTCATTGTCTTATATTTGGTGAATTCAAATTTTCAAAGTTTCCCTTCACTCCCTTTGTGTCAAGTTTTGCATGTCTTGTCCCAAACATTAATTTCCAAACCTTTTTACAAAGCTGTGATTTATTTCCCCACTTTTTCTACTAGTCTCATTTTTAAAGTCTTTTTTTCAAATTATTATTAGCTTTTAAAAATTCTTTCTTTATCTCTCTTAGGAATTCTATTTTAACTTTTGCCAAGTTGAACTTTTCTTTGAAGATTTGCTCATAGATGTTTTGGAATTTTTATTTTCTAGGTTTGTGTTTTGAGCATTTGATTCAGCATGATAGCTCTTCAGGGTGGGGTTATTTGTTGTGGTTCATTCTTCCAGTCTACTCCCTGACTTTGAAATTGATACTAAGGTCCAGCTCTGTATACTCCTAGAGTAGCAAAGAATGGCTGAGCTGGACTTTGGTCCTCCTGGGTAAATAATTTCTTGAGGTATTAAGTATTCTGTTATTCCAAGATCTTAGGACAGTTCAGATTGGGGACTTGCAAACTTTTAGGTCTCTTAAAATAGTTTGATCTTGGGAATTTGGATCACTATCCTTCTGGTATGAGTTATGCAAGTTTCCAACCCAGGTTTATATCTGCACAATATACCTGTTGGTTAGTTCCTGGTTGAACATTCCAGTGACTGTGACTGGAGTTATCCATCATTAGCTAGCTGGAAAGCATGGCTTGTTGTGAGAGACTGAATTGTAAACTCCCCTGTGGTCTAATGTTTCTGCCTTAATCATTTCTTTATAGGCATCAAATTGAACTTGATGGTAGAAATGAGATCCTGATCTACCCTTTGAGTCAGAACCACACAGCTACTATTTGGATATAAACTTGTTCTCATTTTGGTATGTAGTCTCATGTTGGCAACTGCTCTTCACTCTAAAATGCTATCTCTATATGAAGGTCCCCTTTTCAGTCTTCCCTTGATTTGTCACCCGAGACCTGGTAGTAAATGACAGAGTTGTCATTTTGGCCCTGTTCCCAACTCCTGTACAAGGTCACATCCCTCTGGGATGACTCCTTGATCCAGGGAATAGCCTCAGTCTTCTACCAGTTTCTGCATGGTGAAATACTCTGCTAGGTTTGTCCCTGGATAGACTTCATCCTCGATGTGCACAGACCTCTCTGTTTGTCTATACCAACCTGGTTGGAATAATGAATCACTCATTTTTTTTTCTTCAATTTTCCAGTCAGAACTTGGTCTGATATATTTTCTACATCTTTGCGAATGGATTGTGCTGAAGAAGCTAGATTATACTTCTTCCTGTTTCTCCAACATCTTACCTCTCTCTCCCAGCTCAAGCTCTCCCCATCTAATCTAATCTAATCTAATCCATACTCACTTCTGCCTTATTTCCATTTCTATCATTGGAAAAGTATTTTTTGTTCAGTTTAAGATTTAATTATTTTCATGAATGTTAAATCTTTCACTTTTCTCTCTCAGAAATCTGAGGATAATATTGACTATCATTTTGGGGGGGTTGGTTACCAGATTATGTGTTCCATGTCCATAAGGAACATCTGTGAGGAAACTCCTTCAACAAATGCAAATTGGGATGTGCTCTTAGACACTTGCCTGGGGTGATTGAAAAGTTGAGTGATTTACATAGGGTCACCCAATCTGTCTAGGTAAGGGAATGGCTTGAACCTAGTTCCTTCTGATAGTCAGGACAGCTGTCTATCAAGTTTATCATACTACTTTTCCTGGCAAAAGACAATTTTTCAGTCACATTTATGACTTCTTCAATGGAAGCAAACAAAAGAGAAAATTTTGAAGGAATCCCAATTATTTGCAATCATGTTCACAAATCCCAGATAAAAGGAAGATTCTGGCAGAGGCATCTCACCCACCAGCCAATTCTCACCAGGTTGCAAACATGAGTGAGAACAAAGGTGTGCTTTTCTCCCCAGATGCATGCCATGCCTTGGGGCACTTAAGTGAGGGTATCCTTTGGTTCAATGGCCCAGGATGGTGCCTTTTTGTTAAAAAAAAAGGTATGTCAAGAATATCATGAAATTTGTATGTTACCTTGAGGGTTAGAACACTGCCATATTGTTCTTTTATTTCCCTCATAACACCTAGCACAGTACTAAGGAGTTTCATGGTAGGCATTCACTGAATATTTGTTGATTGAATATAACCTTGAAATTATTCCTCTAAACAGTCATATAGCACACATATATTGATGGTGAAATTTTAATCTTTGTAAATACCAAAAAGAAATTCAATTGATTTTCATTTAGTGCATAATATGCCTTGACCTATAGTCTTTGTGTCCCTTTAGTCAACACTTCACTTCAGATATTCAGAACTTTCTGATGGGCAATCTGCCTCTTATAATTGAATTAATCTACTTCTGCTCTAAGCATGAAAAATCTCAGGAAACAACAAAAAGAAAAATGACACCGGGGTGACACACTTATTTCTAAACCATTCTTTTATTTTTTTCCACTTGTGCCTTCCCTGTTCTCTAACTCTTTGTCTTGCAGATATATTTATGGTAATAAATGGCTACTTTTCCCAAGCTTCCCATGAGCTGACCTTCCCATGAGCTGACCTTCCCAAATGCATCTTCCTTTCAAGTTATCTCTACTCTCTTTAATTGGTGGGCTGCTTTGACATTAACATTTTGATCCATAAGAAAAAAAAGCTAGTGTCAATAATATTGTTCATATCATTTCAGTCTGACAGGTCCATCTATGGGCATATTCATTCCTCTGTGTCTCCTTCATTAGCACTGCTTGTGGCCAATCACTTCATTTTGGCCTTCTTTCTTCTACAGCTCTTATTTCTAGGAGAATTAATCTAGCTGAGATTTGAAATGTTGCTTTGCACAAAGTTTTCAAAAGTGCTGTGGCATTTCTTCCAACCCCATATATTCATATATTCATGATACTTCTTTTCCCTTTTTATGTTGCTGTACTTATGGAGAAACATTGCATACTCAAGTATCCTTCTTGAGTGACTGACCATTCTTATTCTCTCTCTCTCTCTCTCCCTCTCTCTCTCTCTCTCTCTCTCTCTCTCTCTCTCTCTCTCTCTCTCTTTCCCTCCATGGGTGTGAGAGAAGTTTGAAATCTATTAATTGCAGAAAAATAACTTCTCTAGCTATACTTTCTACTGTAGATTTCACTTTAGACAGCAGTGTTCATAATTCTTCAGAAAGAGAGAGAAAATTGAGCCTCAACAGGAATCTAGATTAAGACAGATGTAGTCAGAAAAAAAAATGTACCACCTAGAAATTGATCTGACCTGTCTGAGGCACAAATATTTCCTTGAAGAAATGTCTGTGGGGCATTGTGAGAAGCTTATGTGACTGTTGGCCATAAAATGTCTATTGAGAGATGCTATATGTTTCCAAGGATCTGCTAATACAAGTCCTTTCAAAAGGACTGAAATTCAGAAAGTATTAAGTGGAGGGGAATTTTTGTCACTGGATTCTATTGATCAACAATTAGCCATTCTCCCTTTCCATAATATCCCCCTCTCCTTTCATTTCAACCAAATATCTCTTCCCACATTCACATTCCCACAACACTATTTGGATCCTGTTTTTCATGAAGATAGTCCAATCTATCTAATATGGTTCACTACTTCTTAGAGCTAGCAGGATCCTTGTCACATGTCTAGTGTGACAATAATTGAAATGGATAAACTTAATGAATCTTGGCTGATTAAAAGATCTCCCATGAAAAGAAATTATCTTAGAGTAAGTGTATCTGTATGGGTGTGAAATGGGTAGGTAAACAGTACTCAAGTGATGTGATTAAGAAGACAACTTCCTGTCATTAGCAGGATACCTTATCTCTAATCTAATTGGATATATTCATTGTACCGCCAAAACGAGCACATAGGGACACTAAAACTGGCATAAAATTTTATGAAATTAAACATTCAGCCAGCAAAAGGCATTCCAAAGTGAACACATAGTATAAAGAAAGAAGAGTATGGAGCTTTGGAAACAAAAAGTACTATGTTGAAGGGTGGCAGATAGCAAAATATATAATCACATCCAACTTTCATCTGACTGAAATTAGTTACTGGGAAGTATCAAAGTTGGAAAGGAAGGTGTGTGCATATTGTTTATGTGGAGCCTATGGGAGGTGAAGATATGTATGTGTGTATACATGCAAATATTAAAGTGTATATATGTATATAAACATATATTTGTACATGTATATATTAATGTATATTTGTCTATACATATATATCTTTGTGCATATCTACATATTTATGTATGCATATATAGACCCACATATCTATATGTGCACACATATTCATAGAGGTTCATATATAGAAATTCACACATAATATATACTTCTGTGTGTCACACACACACATACATGCTTTGTGTTTTCTCTTTGGATTCATTTCCTTGGATCTTACTTTGAAACACAGAGATTTAGGGAAGCTGTTTTTTTTCTCTTTTGGTATGCATATTTGAATTATTTTTCCCCAAATTTTCTTGCAAAATCAAGCTATCTTGGTTAATTGACACATTTTTTTAAGCTAAAATACTCCTGAAGTAGTCAATGGTTATTTTTGTCTTGTATCTTCAACAAATCATTCACTAAAATGCTACTTTGATTATGCATTGACATGTGAAGTTGAGTTTAAGGGGTTTTTTGTTTGTTTTATTTTTGTTTATTTTTGTCATTTTTAATTTACTTATTTTCCACTGAGAAATATTTGCTATACTTGCCTCTTACTTCCTCTCTATTGGAAAAGGAAACTGTTATCACAATGTTACATAATCAAGCAAAAAAAATTCACACATTGAAGATTATTTCAATGGAACAATTTTTATGGCATACCCTATCAAGTTAGAAAGTTTTCCAAAGCTAGTATGACAACAGACTGGATTTTTAGCTAGCCATTCTAAGGTCAAAGAGCCTAATCAAAAGAAGACTTGCCACCAAAGGATGAATGATTTTGGCTATGTGACTTATGAAGAAAAACCACTAAAATATCAAAAAATTTATCAGTCAGTCAATAAACAGTGCCAGGCACTGTGCCAAGAGCTGAAGACACAAAGAAAAATCAAAGACATTCCCTGCTATGAAGAAGCTCATAATCTAAAGGAGAGACAACATGAAAACACTTATGTGCAGACAAGAAATATTTAGGATAAATTGGAAATAGTTAATCTATTTACATTAGACTATTGCACATTTTTTCTATAGTAATTAAACTGCCTAACTCAGGGCTGTCCCCATTCCATTCTCCTCCTAGCTGGCAAATTTATTTTCATTAGGCGTGAGCCTAACTATATTTCACCTCTACTCAACTTTGAATTCTACTTGTCTTTCAATTTAGTTTTATTTTTAAATTAACATATTTGTTTTCTTTTTCTCACTTCCTCCCTATTGGGAAAAAAAAAGAAAAGAAAAAGGAAATAAAAAAGGAAACCATTGTCACAAAGTTGCATAGCGAAGCAAAACAAATTTTAAATCATTCCTATTACTTCTAGTATCAAATATAAACAACTCTCTTAGAATTTTAAAGCTCTTCACAACATGGGTTTCTAGTTTTTCATTAACATTAATCCCTCACACATATGCTATGGTCTTGCCATACTAGCCTACTTGTTTTTCCTCACATACATTATACACTATCTATTATTGGCTGAGACTGACTTTGGCAAGTTCCCTGGTTATTTGGATTCCATATTAGAATGATATGAGACACTTGTAGATCATCTAACCATTAATAAACAATGAGATTTATTTAGCTAGAGTATTGAAAGGTTACTCCACATAGACATGATCAACCTCACTTCTTTATTGAAACTCCTCTGGTCAGCAGGGAGTGACATCTATTCAGCACCTATATTCATTAATTTTGAAAGGCCTTACCTTTACTTGGGCAGGCCTTTTATGATGCAGGTGACCAGGAAACTAATTTAGGCCCTCAAGAGGTTGATTCAATGGGGATCCAGATAAATCAGCCCTCTGGGCCAATCAAGTCATGGGGAAACATCCCTTAGCTTTTAGGGAAACAATTGGCATAACCTACTTGGTGGGTGGAATTGGGGGAAGACTGATAGATATTGATCCTTTCACATCTATAGTGAATTCCATTTAAAAATATTAATTTATAGTATTAAAAAAGCAACAAAAATATATGAATCAGTGAAAATGTTGTAGGACAGGGAAGAAGGGAACCTTATTGCAGTATCATGCTTTACTTGAAAAATTCAGAAAGAAAATAATTGGAATTAGCTGTTAACAATGAGTGTAGCTCTACTCACAAGAGGAAGAAAACAGTTTTATGTCAGCTAGGTGAGAAAATGGATGAATAAACTATTTCAGGGTATCAATTACTACTGATGTTGATTTGAATCTTTTCTATATCTTCTACTGCCTAGCATATAGCAATTACTTTATAAATGTTTCATCATAGATTGATCATTTGAATGTGTATATCAGTTGAATGGATAGATGAGAACAATTTGTTCCATTTGCCATGAAGGTAGCTGAAGTAGGCACTATGGTTCACTTAGAGCTTGGTCAGACATAAAAACTGTCAAGGTCATCCACTGCATCTTGGGCCATCACCAACCATCTTGATTTTTGTTTTGCCACTGGAGTTCTATGACTCTGGAAGAAAAAGTGAGGCTAATGACTTTGTTAGCAATTCTGCCTCACTTATATCCAGTTCACATGCGAGTACCAACACCACACTCATGATGACATTGGTCATTTTAGAAAGCAAAGTACAAACAACAATCTGTCTCATTTATAGTGGGAAAGATAGACCCAACTATCATCATCCACCTATATTATTGAGTATTTACTGTATCTAAATCAACATGCTGGGATATGTGTATGCAGTCAGTCAGTCAGTCAATAAGCATTTTAATTAGTGCTTACTATGTATTACCTGGAAGGCTTTCAAAGAAAGTAAAAAAAAAAATCATCTCTGCACTTGAGGACCTTGTGGTATAATGAGATAGATACCATGCAAATAACTATGTTCATGAAAGATATTCAGAGTAGTTAGAAGGTGATTGCAGAGAGAACATACTAGCAGGCAAGGAGAAAGAGATCAAAGTATGACCCCTGAAAAAGATAAGATTTGAACTGATACTTAATGGAAGCTAGAGTCCCAAGGAAACAAAGAAGAGCATTCTAAGAAACTAAAATAACCATAGTAAGGGCACAAAAATGGGAGAGAGAGTTTAACGTGCAATAAATAGCAAGAAGGCCAGGGTAGCTAGATCACAGAATTTGTTAAGAACAGTGACACATTAAGCAATTTTGAAAAGTAGCAAGGGCCTGGGTCGTGAAGATAAATAGGGATTTTTGCATTTGATTCTAGAGATAATAGAGAGCCAGTGAAGTTTATTGAATAGAAAGGTGTGACTTAGTAGAGAGTCAGACTTACATTTTAAGAAAGTACTTTGACTACTGGGTCAAGGATGGATTGGATAAGGTAGAGGTATGAGGCAGGGAGATTAGTGGATAGAGTGCCAGGCCTGGATTAAAGAAAACTCTTCTTCGTGCATTCAAATTCAACCTCAGGAACTGACAACCTGTGTGATTCTGAGCAAGTCACTTACCCCCGATTGCCTCCATTTCCTCATTTGTAAAATGAGCTAGAGAAGGAAATAGCAAACCATTCTAGCATCTTTGCCAAGTAAACCCCAAATGGGGTCATGGACACAACTGAAAAAAACTGAACAATTCATTGAAACCCTGGAAGCTGATGAGATCATCATAAAGTTAGAGATAATATAGAAGGATCAGAGAAGAAGGGCCAAGAGAGAGCCTTGTGATACCACCATACCTAGTAAGCACATCCTGTGTGAATATCTAACAAAAGAGACTGAGGAGTGGTCAGAAAGGGAGAAGAAGGGGAGAAAGTTATTAGGGAGATCTGAAACTAAGAGTCTGTCTAGGAGATGACTACAAGGAGGATGTGATCATTGTCCTCATGATCATCAATAAGCATGAATTAAGTACTTACTATGTGCACAGTACTGCAAGGACATAGTTTGAAAAGATGCCAAGAAGCATGAAGATTAAGTAAAGACTATTATATTTGTCAATGAAAAGAACATTGATTACTTTGGAGAGAGTTGCCGTTCAATCCTGAGGTCAGTAGCCAAATTACATTCGATTTTGAAGAAAGTGAGTGAAAAGGAAGAAAATATAAAACTGTGTGGTACATAGTAGTTGCTCAATGAATAGCTCTTGCTGTGGACTCTTTCCCTGCCTTCAAAGAGCTCAAAGAACTTCTAGTCACTATATTTACTTCCACAAAATAGCTAATTTTGCTAATTTCCATTTTCATCGAGAACTGATCAAACAAATGAAATAAGGTTGCACTTCAGCCCATCTAAAATTTTAGGTAACTGATGTTTCCTTCCCTTTCTCACTTTCATGTTCTAATTAAGGTTGAATGAAATGTCAAAAGCAGCTTTTTACCATTTGGACATCCAAAATGTTTTGTAAGAGCTGTCTTCCACAGCTTGATTTTGGAAGCACAGACTGAAATAAAGCCTAAATGAAACCAATGTAGAAATCATAAATGCTGCCAATTCTGTCATGCTTTTACTTGCTTCTGGAAAATGATACCTAAACACAATCAAACATTGATTTCTGATTGTGAAAATCATTGAAACAACAAGGAAAGTCCTCAATCACATAATATTTTAGCCTTCTCATTTCACTTAGGGAGTTAATTCAATGATTTAATGTGGTGATGTACTTGTCTCCTGGAGAAAGATGAAGACAGCTTTCCATCTTGCAGCACATGTGTCTTGCCTGATCTCTAGCCTCCATTGGGAAAAAAGGTGCCTTTCCCTTAATGATGAACAAACTGTCACCTACCCAGAGGTAGGGAACCTATGGCCTTGAGGCCACATGTGGCCCTTTAGGTCCTCAAGTGCAGCCCTTTGACTGAATCCAAATTTCACAGAACAAATCTTCTTAATAAAATGGATTTGTAAAAGTTAGACTCAGTCAAAAGGCCACATCCAAGCACCTAGAAGGCCACAGGTTACCCAGCCTGATACCAAAGACATCCTATACATTCTGAATCCCTGTAGGTTATCATCTAAACCCTATAAACCATCTTCCATTATAGAATTCCTTATCCCTATCATCCTTAACCACCCCACTGAGATGTCCTGACCAAATGTTATCCATCCCTTACACTGTGCTTTCTGGAATGCCTGGTCCAGAGGTAACAAACATATTTTCATGTTGAATCTTTTCCTTTCCCACTTGTTCCATCTTCTGGTTCTCACTGAGAAGTGACTTTCCCATGATAACACAACATCCTTGGCCATCCTTTCCAACACTGACTTCACTTTCACTTATTTTCATTATCTCAATGTAAGAAGGAGGAGTTGGAATATTCTTTGCTCTTCAATGCCCCTTCCAAATTCCTGACTTACCATCACTTAGTAATTTATTCTCCTTTGAGTTCCATATAACCCAAACTTTCCACTCAATCAAAATACTGATAGCTGTTATCCTTCAATGAGTTCATTACCTGGTTCACATTTTTTTTCTCTCCTTTCCAATTCCAGCCCTCATACTAAGAAACTTCAACATGTATACTTATAATTACTCTAAAATCAAAGCTTCTCAGTGCCTCAAGTTATTCATTTCCCATGATTTAGTCCTTAATCCCAACTAAGCCATATGCAAAAATCATGATATCTTTGATATTTCCATCACCCACAAATTCATCTCTTCTATTTTTAAGAACTCTGAAATTCCTTTATTTGATGACAAGTGTCTTGCCATCTCTTGTTTTGCTTCCCCACGTCAAACTCTCCTCTTTGTCCATACCATAACCTCCAAAATGTCAACCCCTGTTTTCTCTCCCAGGCTGTCACATCTGCACTGGCCAGTCTCTCCTCCTTTCCCCATTTTGACCTCTTGGTTAAACAGTTCAAGTCTATATTATCCTCTTCTCTTAATATCCTTGCCCCTCTTATGATACTGTCAATTTTACCTTGACAAGCTTTAGTCTTGGATCACTTCCGCCATTTGCTGCCTTGATGTTTTCATATTTGCTGCTGAACAAAAGTAGGAAAAAATCACATAACCATTCTTACTGGGTCCACTATAAATTTATGTTACATAACATAAAATGGGCCCTATTGCTGCCAATCTTTCTAAACCTGCATTAGCAACTCAGACTTTCAAGCTCCACAGTGGCTATTCCACTGTCTCCTCAAACTTCTCATGGCTCTCCTTTCCCCCACCACTTCAGTTGAGAAGTTTACTTTATATTTTATTGAAAAAAATAAAGCTATACAGCAATAATTCTGTTCTTTCCTCTACCTCCTACCATATCACTCAGATGCATTCTGCCACTATCTCCTCCTTCACAAACCTGTTTCACATTTAAAGGAGTCTTAAGGCAAACTGCTTTAATTATATTAGCAATCCCATTCTATCCTGCCCCTTCCACAATATTGTTTCCCTGTATTATTCCCATTCTCACTTTTCTTCAACAATTCCCTGTCTATATGGGCTACTTCCCTACTGCTTATAAACACAAATCTTCACTTGATACTTTCAGCCCTGCTAACTCTTTCTTGTGCCTTTTATCTCTACATTCTTCAAGTAGGCAATTTACAATAAGTTCTTCCATTTGCACTCCTTTCATTTTCATCTCAACTCTCTACAATTTGGCTTCTGACCTCTTTCAATTTAAGTTTCTCTCTACAAACTTTAATTGACAAAAACAATGACCTTTCCTCAATATTATTTCTTCTTGATCTCTCTGCAGACTTTGACACTGTTTACGACCCTCCTCATGATACTTTCTTGTCTTTAGTTGTTTTGTTGTTGTTGTTGTTGTTGTTTTGTTTGTTTGTTTGTTTGTTTGTTTTTTGGGGGGAACATCATGCTTTTCTGATTCTCCTCCTATCAATCTGCTTCTTCTCAGTTTCCTTCATTAAATCTTCATGTAGGTCAAGCTCACTATCCATGTTTGTCCCTCAGGGCACTCTCTTGGGCCCTCTTCACTTCCCCCTCCATGCTATTGCACTTGGTGACCTCATCAGCTCCCATGTATATAATTATAATCTCTATGATCATGATTCTCAAATCTGCTTATCCAGACCTAGGATCTCTGTTGACCTCCAGACTCGCACCTCCAACTGCCTTTCAGATATCTCAAACTGCATGTCTAGTAGGTCTGTTAAACTTAACAAGTCCAAAATGGTACTCATTATCTTTTCCCCTAAAGCTTTCCTCTTTTAAACTTCCTTATTTTGTGTATGACATCACCATCCTCCTACTTCCCCAAGCTCAAAATCTAGAAATTATCCTCAACTCTTCAGTGTCTCTCATACCCTATACCCACTGGCATCCTTGCTAGTTCATTTTTATTCATTAAATATTCATTTAGTACCTACAGTATGCAAAAAAGTGTGCTGTGCTGCTTTTACAAAGCTGAATATTAAAACAACTATTATCATTAAGGATCTTACTCTGGTGAGTCTCCCTTCCTTGGAGATCTTCAATTAGGTCCTGAATGACTACTTGTTGTATGTTTTCATGGAGTTTCTTTGATGCATCACTTGGAGTAGATGGCTGAGAAAAGTTTTTCCTATCTTCAAATTCTGTGGTTCTAAACTCATGTTTTTTACATGGCTGGGCTGCCAATTACAGATGAGTCATCATTTTTCTCTTGAAGGGTGAATTGGCTCTGTTTGAGAGATTGTTACAACTAGACACTGATCTGCTAGTCCAGAAAATAATGTTATAGCAGGCTTCACTGGGCATGTCTATGAACCTTAAATTTGCTTCAGGTGGATCACTTTAGTTGCAATTTTTGGCTATTGCACTACTTCTTCCTCATGAGGAGAATAGGCTCTGCATTGTTATTCTAATTTAAAGTTCCAAGTTTATCTTGGCTGTTTCTATATTAACACTACAGTCATATGACTTGATACCTTAGGGGTATAGATACTTCCCAGTTATTTTTGTTTTGTTTTGTGTTCTATATTCCTTTCAGAAATTTTGCTAGAATAACTACCAGTGTGGATGACAAAAGGTCCTCCTTTAGAAACATCCACATGGCCTCAGGCAATAGTATATTACAAAAGTATTATCAGAAAAATGAGAATGTCCAGCATATTTGTTTGTGAAAATGGAGAGGTCATAATATCTATCCAAGACTAAGTCACTGCGGCAGCTAGATGGCACAGTGGATGGAGTACCAGTCCTAGAGTCAGGAGAACCTGAGTTCAAATCCAGCCTCAGACACATGATAATCACTAGCTGTATGACCCTAGGCAAGTCACTTTACCCTATCACCTCACTAAATAAAAGACTAAGTCACTGCCATCAAAAATTGCAAAAAGTTTGTCCTTTAAAAAGTGATCTTATTGACTGATATTAAGTGAAAAGTTAGAGATTATAGGAAATGTCAATGCAGGATATGAACATAAAGTATCTACTGAATACCCAGTAAAACTTAGTAGTTAGAATTATATATCTAGATGTTAGAATTATATATTACAAGCTTACTATTTTTTATGGTCTAACTGAGAAAAACTCTTATATCACAAACATGGACCCCAAAATATCCTAGAGAACCTAACAAATAAACTAGACTGAAAATATCACAGACCCAACCATTGCTCATGTCCACTGGGTATAACACTGATTCATTAAAAAAAAATTAAGAACAACTTTTTAATAGAGGTTTCCATTGAAAGTACAAATAATCTTCAAGATAAATGGAATGAAAAGATTCCAAAATGCAGTGATATGGCCAAGGAGATGAAAATTATGTCATAACAGGATAATGCACATTTCAAATCTATTGCTCTGTATGCTTCTGTATTTGTAATAACAATGCTTTTAGTGAGATGGTGGATGATTAACTTATATCCTAATACTTCAATCAACTACAAAAAGCAGTTATTCAGCCTCTGAACAGCCTACATGACAGTGAACATGGATAAACTATACATGATAATAGTATGTTCCATTCTGCTTCTATCTGAGCCCTGTTGAAAAAGATGAGAAGAATCAGAAAGACATTAGCAATGATAAAATAAGAACAATTAGGCAGTTTTCTGCAGTTGATTTCCTATAGCAGATCACATCTTTATAATACAACAATAGATTGAGAGGTGTAGAGAAGACACATTTGTTCTGCCATTTTTTAATTAAAAAAATCAACTTGGTGGAATGAAATCCAATATTAAAGGCTCTCCTCAAATAAGGTTTTATGACGTGTGTTAAAATGGTACAAAATTTATGATCTTTGACTTGGGCAATGACTTTATTTAGAAATCTAGTGAGTATCCACATCAATCAAATTAATAAACAATGGAAAGATATTCACCAATGTCATACTATCTATATTATGCAAAATCAGGATAGAGGAAGACTTCTTATTAATGGTGAGGTTCTCCAGATATAGCTAACACAAGATGATATTGTGTCAAACTCTAAAACTTTATTAGGACCTTAAACCAATGGAATGGATGGAAATTCAAAATAGGTTAGCATACTCATTCAATTTAAAAATTAATGAAAAGTGCATATTGCTCTGATTGGAATATGCAGCTAAATGTGAAGCCTATTTTGAGTTAGTTTAGTGTACATGCATATGTGTATGTGTACGTGTGTGTGTTTGAGAGTATCTTGAAGAAGTGCTACAATATAGAGCCATATAATAAAATAGGACTTTAGAGGGTCTTTTGATTAATTACAAACTCCAACCAGATATATGTCATTTTTTTTGTTACAAATCCCATAATATATAACTGCTATTTATCTTTTCTGTTTCTTGGAGGATTGATGTCTGTTTGTTCCAAAACAATTGCATAAATGTTTTTGTTTAGTTACAATGCTTATCTATTCTTTCAATGTGACCTCTCATTGAAATGTTCTTTCCTACTCTATTTTAAAATTTTGATCTTATCAAGTCCAAATGATATTTTAATTAGTTAATTCATTTTTAGTTTTCAACAATCACTTCCATAAGCTTTTTAGTTTTAAAATTTCTCTCCCTCCCTTCCCACCTCCCTCCCCAAGATGGCATGTAATCTGATATAGGCTCTACATATATGTTCCTATTAAACATATTCTCACATTAATCATGTTGAAAAGAAGAATTAGAACTAATAGGAGGAACCACAAGAAAGAAGAAACAAAACAAAACAGAAGAAAAGAAAAAGAATAAATAGCATGCTTTGATCTGCATTCAAACTCCATAGTTCTTTCTCTGGATGTGGATAGCATTTTCCATCATGAATCTTTTGGAGTTGTCATAGATCCTTTCATTACTGAGAAGAGCTAAGTCGATCAAAGTTAGACATCACACAATATGACTGTTACTCTGTACAATGTTCCCCTGGCTCTGCTCACTTTACTCAGTATCAGTCCATACAAGGCATTCCAGGTTTTTCTGAACTCCACTTGCTCATCATTTCTCATAGTACAATAGTATGGCATTACATTCATATAACACAACTTGTTCAGCCATTCCCCAGTTGATGGGCATCCCCTCAATTTCCAATTTTTGGCCACAACACAAAGAGCTTCTATAAATATTTTTGTACACACATGTGCTTTTCCCACTTGTATGATCTCTTTGGGATACAGCCCTAGAAGTGCTATTGCTGGGTCAAAGGGTATGGACATTTTTATAACCCTTTGGGCATAGTTCCAAATTGCTCTCCAAAACGGTTGGATCATTTCACAACTCCATCAACAATTCACTAATGTTCCAATTTTCCCACATCTTCTCTAACATTTATTATTTTCCTCTTTTGTCATGTTAGTCAATCTGATAGATGTGATGTGGTATCTCAGAGTTGTTTTGATTTGCATTTCTCTCATCAATAGTGATTTGGAGCATTTTTTCATATGACTATAGATAGCTTTAATTTCTTCATTTGAAAACTGCCTGTTCATATCCTTGACCACTTATGAATTGAGGAATGACTTGTATTCTTATAAATCGAACTTGGTTCACTATATATTTTAGAAATGAGGCCCTTATCAGAGACACTGGTTGTAAAAATTTTTTCCCAGTTTTCTGCTTCCCTCCTAATCTTAGTTGCATTGGCTCTGTTTGTGCAAATAGATTTAATGTAATCAAAATGATTTATTTTGCATTTCATAACATTCTCTATTTCTTGTTTGGTCATAAATTCTTCTGTTTTCCATAAATCTGACAAGTAAACTATTCCTTGCTTTCCCAGTTTGCTTATAGTATCAGTCTTTGTATCTAAATTATGAACCCATTTTGACTTTATTTTGTTATGTGGTGTAAGATTTTCTTATGACTAGTTTCTGCCATAATCTTTTCCAGTTTTCCCAGCACTTTTTATCAAATAGTGAGCTCTTATCCCAAATGACATTTTGATATTATTGGAGAATTATTCCACAATATGAAGAAGCTATTTAATTTGTCTTATAATGGATCCATATAGATTGATATCATCCATAAATGTCCAATGGTTGATCGGGTGTTTTTTATTTGATTCGTTTAATTTGAAAGTCATGAATTTCTGTCTAGGAAAGATGATCATGGAATTAAGATGAGGCAGATCTATAATGGACTTAAATTTTCTCCCTAAAAATATCATATTTTATATGAACTATTTTTGTTACTATTGCATTAGTGATATATTTTAAAATACTAAACTTATTTTTAATTTGGACTAATAGTATTGTCCTCATCTCAAGTGCCCACACATGCACACATTTATATGTACGTATGCATGTATATGTGTGTATATATATGTTATTTTATGTTACTAAGCTATGAGTGTACAACAAGGTCAGAGGCTTTTTGATAGCCAACAGGTAGAGAATATGTTACAGCACTTTCAAATAGCTTGTTCAATAATTACTAAATTAATAATAAGTTGCCTTCCATACCACTGGACTTAATGGCCTGTCATTTTTGCTCTTCAAACAATAAATATTTTTTCTTGTATTTACAGATTATTTCAGTATGCAAGATTTTTATCCTCCTCATCCTCCCCTTAATTATGTATACCCACAATGTGTATGTAGGTCATCCTTTTAAATGTTTTATAAAGTTAAGATGGAAATTATCTGTGTGCGGTTTTTCTTTTTGTTATGCAACAATTTTATTCAGCCTAATCTGTCCCAACACTTGGTACAAAAAGTTAACAGAGAATAAAAAGTACATTATTAATAAAAGTTAGTCTTTTTACTAAAAGAAAACAGAAAATATATTTTTTATTTAAGATATCTTACACTTGAGTGATACTGCAATAACTTATTCTGGGCACCTCCTGCCAGGAGGAAAAGAGAAGGAAGACGGTTGTCATAGGAAAAGCTCATTCCCCAGCTGATGTCTAGGAATTCAGTAGAGATCACTGAGACCTGCAATCTTCCTTGTTTTCTGCGTTAATGCCCTTAGCTGAAACTGTTTCCTAGATAGAAATTGAACATGATTCAGAAAGACATCTAGGTCTAATCATTCACCTTCTTAAGGCTTCCCCAGGTAATAGATGGTATCCTCAGTTTCATTTTCCACTGCATACAAGTTCAGGATCTGTCTGTAGAGTGGGGCTGTAAGGATGATAACTTCATCAATGTCATTGTTTTCAGATTGATTTTCCATTTTCTCCAAAACAAAACTTCATCCTTCTTTTTCAGTAATTCATTGTTTCATTTTGTTTTGTTTTGTTTTGTTTTAATCAACTTCAGCCACTTCCTGATCCAAGCAGGTTGCCATCTCTTCCAGTTTCTGGTGACTTTTTTTCATGTCCTCTTCTGTACACTTTAAGACAATGAGCTCTGCATGGGCATGATCTATTTCCTCTTCCATTTGTCATTTAATCTTGTCACTAACTGCTGAAGTGAGAGATGCTCAATTAAAGTTCGTGCCGTCTCTGCTGGGACCAACAGTGGTCAAAGGAGGCTGGGAAGGGTATTGTGAACTTGTGATCAAAGGGTACTGTCTACCTAGTGGAGAAGGGTAACCTGGGAAACCACTGGGATTGGGAGGGTGTCCAGGCAGGTATGAAGTCATTCCACTTGGCATACCTGGCATATAGAAATTATTTAGTGGTCCTGTTGCTTGGCATAATAGATAGGATGCTGAAAGATTGGGATGTGAAAACCCTGAAGTCTCCTCTCTGAACACCACAATCATTACTTGAATCACACCCAATAAGTCAAACTCTGCTGCTTCCATTCATGTAAATAAGGAAGATAGATCTTTCCATTTGAATCAATATACTTCCTGCTTTAATGGTCATTGAACTGCTAGCTTTTAACAAAACAGATTCGGGTATTATACAGATATGTGTCCAGAAGCCACAGGCATATTGGGATTTTGTATATGTTACCTCTATAGGCACAAGAATTGTTCCAGTAAGGCTCATTAGCAACCTGGAATTGCCATCATCAAAAACATAAGTACCTAGTAGTATAAGTTTGAGATCTCTGTGCAGTGTAATAACAATGACAATTTCCCATATAATTAGGTCTTTGTATTTGTACTTGCTCAACATTTTTTTTTTCAGCTGGCTCTTCAGCACCATCATGATGACTACTTCACACCGCCAGGCCCACAAGCTCAGCTGCTACACCAGGCTGCCCTGCACAATCAACTCACCTGGCCTCACTCACTCCTTCCTCATCCCCTCTTTGGTTTCCTTCACCTACCATGTGTAAGATTTTTTTTTAGGCAAAATGACCATCTTTGCCATTTTTATATGACACCCCTTGAGATATCTTTCAATTCTGTCTCTCTAAAGTGTATCCCTCAGAATGGCTTTCTTTTATCTATATTTGAACACATCCAGGTTTTATTTTTTTTGTTTGTTTGTTTGTTTGTTTTTAAGATTTCAACTTCTTCAGTACCTATGGAATATGTTCACAGAATTGATTGGACATTGACATGATAAAGTACCAAATGAAGTACTTGCATTATAGTTGCTGATGAAAATAGGTGATATAAACATAGCTGATCTTTTGATCTTCACAACTATTTGTCATCATCTGCAATCTACAAAGTCCTGTGGATATATGACTTAACTAATTCTCACAGTAACCACTCTTTAAGCTCCTTGATTCTCCTTCAATAGCTTTCATTACTTTGGGTACTCATATCACTTTTAACCTTCTGCTGCCTTGCTCATTAATGTTTAAGAATTGTGCTTAATTTCAAAAGTCCTCAAGACCTTCAACTAAGGAGACCTTGTCTCAGAAGCACAGTAGCTAATAATTTTGTCCATGGTCATTTTCATGGCTCACTGAGGACTACTTTGGACTATTCACAAATATCATGTCATACTTTTTTTTTCATTTTTTTAATACTACCCTTAAAGTGTCTTTAAGTTTACTTATATTTAAATAAAGACAACATTCTCGATCATATAAGATATCAAGATTTATTTACATTTTACAAGCCTCAATAAAAGCAAATTAATATAAAAATGATTGCAACAGTTAAAGTAGAAGGCCAGCATTTACTGATGTCTTGTTCTTGGGCAAAAGCAAGAAAGCAAGAAAGCAAGAATGAAAGAAAGAAAGAAAAAAAGAAAGAAAGAAAGAAAGAAAGAAAAAGAAAGAAAGAAAGTAAATAAGAAAGAAAGGAAAGAAGGAAGGATGGAAGAAAGAAAGAAAGAAAGAAAGAAAGAAAGAAAGAAAGAAAGAAAG
>NW_020951391.1:7227956-7273311 GCF_900497805.2 Vombatus ursinus | reverse complement strand
AAAGAAAGAAAGAAAGAAAGAAAGAAAGAAAGAAAGAAAGAAAGAAAAGAAAGAAGGAAGGAAGGAAGGAAGGAAGGAAGGAAGGAAGGAAGGAAAAGACAAAGAGCAAAAAAATATATTGAAAGTCAGTGGAATAGAACCAAGTAAGTAGAAAATGTTTAAACATTTGGAGTATCATGACTTGAAAGTTTACAAATGTTTGAACATAATTTATTGCGTATTTGACTTCAGAAGCTTCAGAGAGAATGTATTTCAGAAAACTCAGAAATATGAAGGAGATTGTGAAGTAGGGAATCTTAGACAATTACTGAGTGCAAAAAATAATGAAAGGCAATTAAGGTAATTGAAATCTCATTTTGAAAACTGAAGATGCTTTTTAAGAGCTATTTATGCTTAATCATTTTAAATAATATGTGACTAGAATAATAATTCTTATTTGAATACTTTAAAAATTCCTCAAGTGTAATAAATTCATAGATTAATTTACAATTTACCTCCCCCTCTGATTATGACCTCTTGTTTCTTGGTCAAAGGACTTGGAAAAAATTATCTTTGATGCATCTATGTTTACAAAATATCAGCATTGGACATAGTATTTTTAATTGATGGATGGAATACTTTTAGCTCATATACATATATATATGAAATGCAAAATGCAAACATATAGGCAACTTGTTGGCACAGTAGAGTGTTGAATGTGGAGTGAGGAAGGCCTGAGGTCAAATTCAGTTGCATATACTTCTGAGTTGTGTAATCCTTATTAAGTCACTTAACCTTTTTTCTGTCTCATTCTCTTCATCTGTAAAATGTGTATAGTAATAGCACCTACCTCTCAGCATTGTGGTGAGGATAAAATGAAAGAAAAACAAAACAAAACAAATATCCATTTTGCAATACAAAATGCTCTATAGATGCTATTATCATTTTATTCTTTAAAAAAAAGTGTAATTGCTACTCCTGTTCTCATTTTCTGTCTTCCCAAATCTCAAACTATCATCCCTGTGCTGATGACTTCCAAATCAAAACACTGAGCTCTATCCTGGGCTCTATTCCTTCATTTTGAATTACTTGTTTGACTTCTCCACTTAGATGTCCCATAGTACCTCAAATTCAATATTCTTAAATTGAATTCATTATTTCCTCCCTAAAACCCACCCTTATTCCTAATTTCCATACTTCTATCAAGAACACCATGATTCTTCCTGGAGTTTTCTCTCCCTTCACATCTATATGCAATCATTTGCTCAGATTTGTTCATCAAAAATCCACATCTCACACATCTGTTCCTTTTTCTTCCTATGAAACCAGAAACCAAACTAGTTCAAATCCTAATTAACTTTCACTTGAATTACTTGACCTTCCTCCATTCAGCCTCTTTTTTTCTCTTTTCTGTCCTCTGCAGAACTGAAAAAATGATGCTTCTAAACCAGAGTCCTGATTATGTGACTTTTCTATTCTAGAAGTTTCAGTGGTTCTCAATTGTTTCTAAGACAAAATGTAAACTCTTCTCTGGCATTTAAAGACCTTCACATTCTGACTCTTTCTATTATGATTACACATTATTCCCATTCCCTCCTAAGTGACCGACATTTTGACTAAACTTGTCTACTTGCTTTCCCCTGCACATAGTATTTTTAATTAAATCATGTTTTGCTTTTCAATTAACAATTTTTTGCCTCACCCATAAAAAATGAAAAAAAAATCTTTATAATAGGGGGAATACGAATTCCCATTTTGGGTATGTCCAAAAATGTATGGCTTATTGTGGATATATTTAGTCCAGATGCAGATAAGATCTTCCACAACAGGTCCTCTGAAATCACAATTGGTCATTGAGTCTCTCAGAGTTATTAAGTCTTTCAAAGTTATACATTTTATTATTGTTATTGGTACTATATTAACTGTTCTTCTGGCTTTGAATTATGTCAATTCAAATAAGCCTTAACATTTTTTTCTTCTGAAACTAACCTTTTCATGATTTCTTATATTATTATAGTATTCATTTATATTTATATACCATAATGTGACCAACCATTCCATAATCTATAGATCAACCTAATTTCCACTTACATGCCACTTATTTTTGTATATATGTGTCCCTTTCAACTTTCTTTAGTTTTTGTTTTTATCACATTAGCTTAGCAGGGTATAGATTTTGGATTCAAAAGATACTCATTCAGTGATTTTATTGGAATTGGTTCAAATTGCCTTCCAGAATAGCTGTTAACAATTTCACATCTTTTGCAAAAGTGATTTAATTTATGTGATTTCCTGTAGTCCTTCCAACATTTGTCATTTCCCCTTTTTGTCAACTTTGCCAACTGAAGGTTATGTCTTTCCTCAAATCTGTTTACCAGAATCCCTAGGTGCTTCAAGGTTCCACAGAAATACCACTTTCTATTAGTAGTAACTTTCCTTTAAAAAATTTCAAAATTATTTTACAAAATGTTTGTATCAATTTATTCTTTCACAAAGGTTTATTAGTCAAACTGTCTTTCCATGTACTTTCTAATATTATTTTCATTTTTCATCATTTTTTTCAACTTTTGGTGGAGAGGTAAACCTTGGAGTTGGTTTAATTTTTTTTCAATGAATTGTTATTTTTAAAATATTATTCTTAACAATTTATCTAATTTCAAAAGCTGGATATTTTGATAAATTCTAGCTTAAGGAATGTTTATTTGAAGTAATTCCTTATGTATTTTAGGTATCAGATGTTTTATCAAAGACACTTAATATAGATTTTCCTTCCATTGATATTCTGTCCTCTTCTAGTCAATTTTTTGGGGAAAATTTATTAATTACACATAGAATTAATTTTTCACATGATGACCTTGATGATTTGTTTCTTTAACAATTCTCCAGTTTTGATGGTTGTAAATGGTATCTCTTTCCAGTCTCTATTTTTAAATGCTATCCTTTTTAAATTCAGCTCACTCCTTTATTTGAGACTCATTGTGATATATGCTGTAAGCAGGGGCCAGAGCTTTTTTTTTCCCAAGTAACCAAGTTTTTCAAGTTGTTATTTTTTGATAGGGAATTTTTTTTTGTGGTAGTTTTTTTTTCAGGATTTATTGAATACTGGCTTTTGGGTCTTGCTTTTCAGGCTGTTCCATTGACTTTTCTTTTTTTTTAATTCAGCATGAAGTCATTTTGTAATTCTTTCATAATATAACTTCAAATCTGGTAACACTATTCACTCTGCATTTTTTTTCCATTAAAGTATAAGCTTTGGCATCTAGGTATACAGTAGATAGAGTAGTTGACCTGGCTCCAGGGAAATCTGGTTTCAAATCCACCCTCAGATAATTATTAGTCATGTGACCCTGGGCAAGTCACTTGACCTTTGCCTAATTTTTATTATCTGTAAAATGGGAATAATAATAGCACCCACATCCCAGGGTTGTTGCGATGATAAAATGAGAATATGTTAAGGTTCTTAGCAATACATAAAGTACTTCATAAATGCTAAGCAGGACTGTTGTATTATTAGTATTTGTAAATTCATTGCCTATCATCATAGTAGACAGTAGAAACTATAAGGTTTGTTAACAATCTAGAAGTATTTCCAAAGCATTTCTCATGAAGGTGTTTCCATCTTAGGTAATCATGGAATTCACCAAAGTCTGGTTATACTCATATGATTTATTCTTTGGCCAACTGCTTATGTAATTGTCTATTTTGTCCAGTTTTGGTAGTTGTAAACAGTGTCTCTTTCCATTCTCTATTTTTTTTAAATGTTATCCTTTTAAATTCAACTCACTTCTTTATTTGAGCCTCATTGGGGTATATGCTATAAGGTAGTGGCCAGAACTTACTTTTTTTCCTCTATTTAGGGTTTTGTCTTTTGTTTGAGATTCCTGAGTTGATTATTTATTGTATGGCATTGTGGTTTTAAGTTGCGTATTTAATAATTCTTCCTTTTTTCTATTTATTTGTAAATTCTTTCACCAATGGCCAATTTTTAGAAAAATGCCAATGGCACTTATATTCTTTAGTGGTCCCATTCAGAAGGCCTTATAAATTGCTAAGCTCTCATTTCTCCAGAATTTTTTTAATTCTATATTTTTTAATAATTCTGATGGGTGTGTACACAGTTCAGAACAACATTAAAATTTCCTGCTATTACTACTTTATTATGTCTTCTTGCAATTTTTGTTTAATTTTCCTTAATGCATTTAAACTCTATGCCATTTTTGTCCCCCTCCCCATCAAAAAATCAAGAAAAAATCAAAATCTTTATACAAGGACAATACAAATTAGAACTGTGTGTGTGTGTTGATTTTTTTTTGTTTTCTATAGTTCCATTAAGTACAATGTAATTTTCTTGTTTACCTCTTTTTGTGTTATTCTTATAATTAATAGTATTATTAATTATTATTTTGTATACCATAATTATAACTCCTATTTTTTAAAGAATCACTTAATGCATAGTAAATTTTATTTCAGTCTCTTATTTTTATTTCATGTATGTCTTTACTCTTTAAGTATATTTCATGTGTGCAGCATCTTGTGGGTTTTATTATTCATTCTGTCAGTTCATTACAGTTTATTTGACTATTTAATCTATTCACAGTTAGAGTGATGAGATTAAGTTTATTTTTTCTTGAATTTTGTCTCTATTTTTTGTTTTTCTGAATTAGGATTTTTTTGTTGTTGTTGTTTATGTACTTTGCCATTAAAATTAGTTTTGCTTAATCTATTTTGAATCAATCCTGTTCCGCTGGGTTCTCTTCTCTTCACTGTCAAAATCTCCTTTGTTGAACTCTTCTTTATTTTTGTAGTTTTACTTCACTTATAGATTCCTTTAAATTTCATGTTTTATCTAGTTATATCCTTCTTTCCTCCCCTGTCCCCATTTTTTCCTGCCTTTCCATCTAAATAAAACTCAAAATTCTACCTACTTTCTAATTTCTCTCAAGATTCTTATTTCTCTTTTGAATGATTCTGAACTTCCTGCTAGAGTTATATATTCTCTTATGAATTCCCAGGATTCCCAAGGCAGTCAGGTGTTGGTTCGCTTTCCATTGCATTGCAATGTTTGTTTCAAAAGTTTGAAATATTTTACAAGTTTTGTCACTTTGCTTCCCTTCTAATTTTAGTTTCTTCTCTCTTAATTTATATCTCTGTGTGCTACATTTTAAGTAAAATCTATTCATTTAAAATCACTTATTCTTTTAGCCTTTCTTTTTTTGTCTCTCAGTTAACTCTCTAGAATGTTGGCTTTAAAATCAATGCACTTAGGCTGACCCCCAAGTCTGCTTTAACTCTCTCCCACATTGAAAAATTGAATTTTCACTGGGCTTGGTCTCTGCCCCACATGCTTAATGGGGGCACAGGAATGCCTTCAGGTAGATACTAAAAAGTCTTTCTTTCAACCATACATGCTAACCCTTTTTCCTAGTTCCCTTTTTCTTTTGATTCTCTGGGTGGACTGAATCAGCATCTACTATATTTTATAGAATTGAAAGAGGAGAGGGGTGTATATTTTGGACAAAGCAATTGAAGTTTGGATGTACCTTAGCTAGAGATTCTCTGAAGCATAAGGGAGCCAGATCCCTACCTCATTCTGATTCTTGTGGCCAGGCAGAGTCAATTCTTGGCATTTGTGGAAATAGAATAATAAAAAGAAGGTTAATTCTCTGCAACATGAGGGGGGTCTCTTATTTTATGTCAAAGAAGTTTGGGAGTGAGTCTGTATGGCCAGCCTCATTGGGCATGTTAGTGGAGGAGGCATGAAGAGTGAATACATTTTTGATTAATGTTCTCTAATCTAACTTTGTAAGAGTTTTTGCTTGTTAAACATAATGATTTCTTGAATTCAGCTGAATTTGTTTTACTTGAGTGCATAATTCTTTTTGGGGGCTTACTTCAATTAATATTTTAAAATTTTCTTTAGGTTAGAGGAAATGTCTAGTCCAGTATTGTCAAGTCAAAATAGAAACAGATTCTTATTGGCTACATATTGACTTAGAACAAAACCACAAGTTAACATTGTCTTTGCTGTATCATTTTGATAACTACTTTTTAATTATATTTTAAGTTCATTCAGTTACACTCACAAGTTTGTAGTCACTTGTGGCCCATGAGCTGTGAGTTTGGTACCTATGGTTTAGTGCTCTATATTCTTAGCTCTAATTCCTGAAAGCACCCTAATTGGTCTTCATATATTTAGTATAATTCAGTTATTATCTGTCTGGACAAGGTCCACAAATGACCACCACCATCACCTGAATTGATAATTAATGTAGGAAATTATGAAGTAAAATTAAGCATGCCCAGTTCTTTGGGTACTTGCCAGCAAAGACAATGACAATTGCAAGAAGGCCATCATAATTTAATAAGGCACAAAGACAAGCAGCAAAAAGTACTCCAGAGGCAAACAGTGGTATGGGAACAAGGAATGGGATGGTGAAGGAAAGCAGCATGGGGAGGAGGATGGGCAGGGGGGAGAGACAGAAAAGTATCATTCAAGTAACCATAGATTAGAGTTGAGAGCTCTAGGCAACATGGACCAGATGAAGATGGAAGAGTACTGATGGATGGGAGGAGGAAGCAGGAGTTTGAGGTCTCATTTTCATAGTGTCGGGAGCAGGAGAACAGATAAAATCTTATCTGTGCCACCTTAGAATGAGTTCATTAACATATCCAAATCATGACAAGGATATCTGAAAAGTTGAAAGTTGTCATGTCAGAGTAATGAATATCTTTTTTGAATGTTCTGTTGGACTGGAGGTGTGGAGGTCTAGATTTTGTCTGAAATATATATACCACAGTACCAAAACAGTAATGAGTAGTGCCGAGATGGTTTTCTCTGATGTAACACATATTACCAAAATGTGAATTTTAGTTAATATATGATGTAATTTAGTTAATATGTGATACAATAAATGATGCTCCTGTGATCTTTCAGATGCTTTATTACTTCCAGAATCCTCATTGCAATCTTGTTCTTCATTTATATCTGATTCTTTGTGACCCCATGGACTACAGCACACCAAACCCTTCTATCCTCCACTATCCTTCTATCCTCCCAAATTCTGTTCAAGCTCATGTTAATTGCTTCCATGACACTGTATTAATCTCATTTTCTGCCATTCCCTTCTCCTTTTGGCTTCAATCTTTCCCAACATCAGGGTCTTTTCCAATGAGTCCGTTCTTCTCATTATGTGACCAAAGTATTTAACCTTCAACTTTGGTATTTGACCACCCAATGAGTAGATTGAATTAATTTTATTAAGTTCCGACTGATTTGATCTCCTTGATGTCCAAAGGACTCTCAAAAGTCATCTTCCCCATTTCAATTGGAAAGTACCAGTTCTGCAGTTCTCAGATTTCCTTAGAGTCCAGCTGTGCAGTCTTACTTCCTGTGATTGCTTCATATTAGTTAATAATAAACACTGGGGGATGAGAATAAGATGCTATTTTAACACAATCCATCCCCCGGTCCTCTGACCACCATGATACACTGCCAGGTCTGTGAAGTAGTCTAAACAATATAACAGTAAGCACAATAACCTCAAAGGATCCTTGCAGGAATTCTGCCTATTTGCCTGGAAAAATCCAGGAAACAAGATCAGTGAAAACATTCATTGACACTGGTGAGATGTTCTTTATGTCTGTGATGATGACATCAACAGTCTGTACACAGTTTCTCATGTAGTCCATGTTGAAAGCTATTTCTCCAAAGGGAAGAATCCATGTGCATCATGAATAGTTTACAAAACCACAAACTCCTCCCTGGCTGGCTAACAGAAGGTCCAAGGTCAGCTCCCTAAGTACACTGTCATTCAGGTCATTTGTCAAGTCCTCTGGTGCTGTCCTCAATTTGGTCCTTTAGTTGCTCTACAATAGACATCCGTGCATCCTTCAGCTTCCTATGAACCTTTTCCTCTATAACACCCCAGCTTACAAGTCAACTATGGGCTTCCAGGCCTATCAAGACATGTTCTGCTGCACACCAGTCATGGTGTAACATATGGTGGGTGCTGTACAATCATATCTGTAGAAGGTGAGGTCCACCTTCACAGTGACTAGGGTGCTGTCAGATTAAGCAAGAAAGGTATTGGAGTATGCATGTAGACAAGGTACTGGCAAATTGGTGGTACACATACTCACCATGTGCTTTTTGGTGTGGCCATTTGGATTTCACTTATTCAGGTGACCACCATGGTATTGAAATCTGCTGGCTTATTCTGTGTTTGACAGTTGTAGGCACATGTCTTCATTGGGAGATAGCCTGTGGAGCAAGTACCTGAGTGATCTGTGACACCTACTGGTATTGTCAGGAATGTCACACAGAGTCCGGAGCCATTGGGCTGAGGTAGTCCAAAGGCAATGGCTGGCTGAAATTAAAAGGTGCTCATTTTAACACACTATCATTCATAGTATATTTGTGATTTGCTCATTTTTTTCTGATATTTGGTTCATTCATGCACACATTTATTCATTCAAAAGGCCTTTGGTGCCTGCTATACACTAAATACTATGTACTATGTGCACAGGGAACAAAGAAAAAGAAAGAAAGAAAGAAAGGAACTGCCGTTTCCCTCAAGAAGCTTATATTCAGCCGAGGGAAAATAACATGTATATTTGTGGGAATTAAGTACAAAATATGTTCACAGAAAGTAATTTCTCAGACAAGGATACTAGCAACTAGGGGGATTAGAATATGCTTAATTTAGGCAGATACACCAAATCTGAGCTTTGAGAAGTTATTTACTATCATCATTTCATGTTCTGGTAATCCAAGTATTTTATATTGTTCATAGGTAATCTTCCATTTCCTTTCTCAGTTTTGTTTTGTTTCTGGTGCACATCTTTTTCTAACTTCCAAAATACTCACTTTGGACTGTCCACAGCCCTAAGGTTACTTCCCAACATACTTAAATGGTATTTGGGAATAATAACTGACAATTTATGAAGTTCATGAAGCCTCAGGAAAATAGCAGCTACTCCTTTCTCTGAAATCACAGAATGACAATTCAGTTTAGTTATAGGAATATCAAGTACATTTTATGTTCAAGATACCAGGCTTAGGTACTGAGGATACAAAACAACAACAACAACCACCAAATAAACAAGCAAACAAAAGTCCTTCTCTTCTAGGAGTTTATATTCTATGGGGGAGTTAGGTGCTACAGTGGTTAGAGCATTGGGTCTGGATTTAGAAAGACCTGAAAACAAATCTGGTCTCAGACACTTCCTAGCTGTGTGCTCATGGGCAAGTCATTTAACCGTTGTTTGCCTTAGTTTCCTCATCTGTAAAACAGATAACACTTACCTTCCAGGCTTACTGTAAGGATCAAATGATGTAATAATTATAAAGTGCTTAGCACAGTACCTGACACATTGTAAGTGCTATATACTGTTAGATGTTAATATTACTATAATTATTATTATTTGGAAGATACAACATTTATAAAAAACAGGTGTTGTGGAAGATAAATTAATGAAAGAAAATTGTCATTGTTAGGGAGAGAAGAGAGGGGATTCAGTAGACTTCACAGATTAGGTAGTATTGGAGCTGAGCCTTAAAAGACAATATAGATTTTAAAAATTGGAGATGAGTAGATAACACATTCCAGGGACATGGGATGACTGGTAAAAATATGTGATGTTGAGAAATGAAATTTTGAATTCAATTTAATATTGAATGATCATTTCAAATAGCACATATATTTTACCTCTAATGTTCACTGAATTATATACCCTATATCATATTATTTTAAATAATATAAAATATTGTTTAATGGTCAAAACCTTCTGGGAGTCTTGAGCATTGAAGACATGTAAAAATCAAACACAATAACTATTTGGAAACTCAGGTATGATTAAATAAGATCTTATTATTTCACTGGGGAAATTTGATGAGCTGTTATCTCATACAGGAAAGTTGAGTCACTAAGTGCCAGTAGCCTCTAATTTAAGCCATTAAAAGTTATAGGAAATAGGATGTTGAGGCTGAAAACATGGAAGAATAGAATAAGAAAAATATTCAGCAGTGGGCAAAAATGCAGATTTCATAAATTATTTGAAGACACTGACTAAAGAAGCAGTCACCTAACAAGAAGGTTTTGGCTGCTAGTTCCTGATTGATTGAATGAACTATAGTACATACTATTTCCTGAACTTCAGAGGGATGAAAAATCCTGTTGCTATTTCTTGCCCATCAGTAGTGTGAGAGGAAAAAACAGAAGAGAAGATAATACACTGAGAATTGAATGCAAAGTTTGTATACAGAAGACACAAAGATGCAAATGCATAGGTTTTGCTGATACTTTTTAGGAAGAGATGCTGAGATTTAATTGTATTTAACTGTTGCAGAACTTTGACAAGTGAAAATTTGGCTAGATTTTTTTGTTGTTTTGTTTTGCCTTTCTTAGAAAGTCAACTTAAATGGTTTTGTTGTGAGTTGTGTTACAATTTGATTGGATAATACACAATTTTTGGTAAGTAAGCAGTTGGTCTGGTATTCAAAGCCTGACGTTAGCCAGTCTGATCAGCTTGGTAGTTATTTGGCTTAAAGGAATTGCTATCCAATTTAACAGGTAAACACATTAATACTCATATATGATTAATTGTCAACAGTCAGTCAACAAGCATTTATTAAGTATCTACTATGAGCCATGCACTGTGCCAAATGCTGGAGAAACAAAAGAAAAGTAAAAGACATTCCTTGCTTTTGAGAAGCTCTTAGTCCAATTGAAATTTGGAAGAACTTGTAAATACTGTGTAAGTTCAGAAATAGAAGTGAACAGAGTTTGTCCAACTG
Organism: Vombatus ursinus; assembly: GCF_900497805.2. Taxonomy (NCBI): domain Eukaryota; kingdom Metazoa; phylum Chordata; class Mammalia; order Diprotodontia; family Vombatidae; genus Vombatus; species Vombatus ursinus. The sequence goes on along the minus strand of NW_020951391.1, from coordinate 7,262,537 downwards.
AACAATAGCAAAGATCAAGAGAAAGCAACTGCCAGTAAAGAATTTCTGTGAAGTTCAGATGTTTCCGAATGGATCAAGAAGATCAAATCCTGAAACCCAGAATTATATCTGACCTTGCACAAATAGATTTTCCTTCCTCACATGCTTCCCTGTCACATTTCTGGAAGTGGGCTTCTATTCTTCCACTTACCCTCCCCCCAAAAAAGTGAGCGAACTATTGAGTAAATGTGACCCAGATTTATGTGTGGATTGTGATATACTTTATTATTTATGTACTTGGTTTAAATTATTATTAATATTATTTTGCTTTATTGCTAAGTAATTTTTTTAAAAAAGTAAAAATATCACCATTGTGAGCAGCTTCCTGGATAAATGCAAAAATATTTGGTGGGAGCTCAGGATGTAAATTTATAATTCAGAAAATCGCATTACCCCCAAAATTAGGTTACTTTTAGACTCAGAAAGGATTTGAGTACAACCTCTAAGAGTGGTGACCGTTCTCTGGAAACTGGCAGTCTCTACTATTACAGCAGAATGGAACAGGAAAGTCATCCTGTAGAGTGAATAGGTGTCCATATTATGATGTGAAAATGCAAGGTGCTAGATTGTAGCTAGACACACCTCACCTGCCCATTACAGTAGATCTAAGTCCCCATTTTGCACAACCTATCATGTAATATTCAAAATTCTACATCTATCCACCAGGTTATCCCATAAGAAGTATGAATTTATGTTAAATATGTATTACAAAAAAATCTGAGTCCTGCAAAAAAAAAATAGTTCCTGAAAACTTCAAGAAGTCTTAAGAATGGGAGAATCACTTATTCAAGTGAAGACCTATGCTAGCTAACTTGAAGAAATGAACCCTATGGTTTGTAGTTCAAACTGTCCCAATCCCACCCAAACATCCTCATTCTATCAGCTAGACATTATTTGGAGGACTTAACTATCTATGCACAGAATTCAGAAAGCTGGTATGAATTATTCTTAAAATAATGAATATTGTCTTCTTGTTTTCTTTTTTTATTTTCACACTTAAATAATGGCACATTCAGAGCCACATTATTGTCTCCTCTCCCTTTGTTAAATTCCACTAATCAAAAATATTTTTGAGTAACTGTCCTTTATTTCACTTGTGAATTTATTGGACCTGGATACCATGTTAGGACCTTCTCATGAGCTATTTGGCCACTTACACAAACAAGTGAATTATTTAGCATTATACCACTGTATGAACTTGCTTCCATAGGGACACAGAGATGTTGCCAAACTAGTTGCAGCTACAACCATCATGATTAGATCTATTAATCACCAATGGCAGAAAAGCCACTGCCTGGAATATCAAGTTCAGGAACAGACAAAGTCATCCATTATCTTTCTTACTAGTTTATTCACAACCCAGATCCCACTGTGCTCAAGGTATGCTACAGAATGAATTATACAGTTTGCTACTGTAGAAATCTGTAACAGAAAACTTCTGTAGAAAGACAGAGATCCATTGTTAAAGAGACAGAGACAGAGTGAAAGGGACAGAGAAGAGATAAAAATAGAAACAGAGTGAGACATAAAGATAGATATACAGCAACAGAGACACAGAGACAGAGAAAAGACAGAGACAGAAATAGAGAAGGAAGAGAAAGAGACTTTTTCATTGTCAATTTGTATTTTTATTGCATTGTATTTTACAATATATTTATTACATTTTATTCTGTGGTCTCCATTTTACACACATGAGATAAATATTTTTTTAATTCCTTTGCACAAACTGTCACTCGTGTCTAGAATGCGCTCCTTCCCTATTTCTGTCTCTTGAATTCCTTAGCTCCCTCTATGGCTCAGCTCACATGATACTTCCTACATGTGGTTTTCCTAGTCTCTCCCAGGTATCTGTGCTCTCACTCTTTCCCATATTATTTTATATTTATTTGTATATATTTTGAATTTACTTATTTATGTCCATGTTATTTTCCTCCAGTAAGATATAAGGTCTTTAAGGGTAGAGACTAACTTGCATTTTCCATTTGCAGTTTTCTTGGTAAAGATACTGGAATAGTTTGCCATTTCCTTCTCCAGCTCATTTTGTAGATGAGGAAACTGCAGCAGAGAAAGTTAAGTGAATTGCCCAGGGTTACACAGCTAGTAAGTGTCTGAGGCTGGATTTGAACTCTCTTCTTCCTGACTCCAGGCCCAGTTCTCCATCCACTGGACCACCTAGTTGCCCTAAAATAAATACTTTTGGGACTATTGTGTTGTAGGAAATGACAAGAGGGGTGGTTTCAGAAAAAAAAAAAACATGGCAAGACATATATGGACTGATGTAGAGTGAAGTGAGAAGAACTGGGAGATCATTGTGCACAGTAATAGCAATGTTGTAATAATAATCAACTTGGCTACTCTGATCAATATAATGATCCAAGACAATTCTAAAGGAACCGTGATGAAAAAGTTCTATTCACCTTCAGAGAGACAACTGATTAACTCTAAGTGCAAATTGAAGTACAATTTTCTCACTTTATTTATATTGTTTTTTTGAAATATGGCTAATATGTAAAAATGTTTTACATGATTTCACATGTATAATTGATAGCATATTACTTGCTTTCTCAGCAGGTGTAGGAATGGGAAAGAGGAAGATAATTTGAAACCCAAAAAATAAAATAATTTAAAATAGATAAATAATAAATTTAAAATACTTTAACATACTTATTGGATTGAATTAAATTGCCTAGTATTCACTATTGGAGAAATGGAAAGGTGAGGCTAATTTTACTTTATTAAGGTAGCAATCTTTCTTTTGTCATAATTGTAAGAATTTGGGCATACACTTTCTAGATATTGATGTAGTTTCCTTGCAAAATAAAAAAATAATCAATTACCAAAAAAGTTTACTTACTCTGTCATAGAATCATAGAGTTGATAAAGGCCTAGCAGCCCATTATTCTGTGTTTGTACCAGATGCATGAATCTCCTCTCTGACATCCTTTATTAATCATCATTTAGTTTTTGTTTGAACATTTCCAGGGCACATTTCCTCATCCAAACTCATTCTATTGTTCATTATTCAGGCTCTCAAATAGGTTGTAGTTGCCTTGTAAACCACTGTTGAGATATTAAAAAGAAAAATTAAGAAAGTTGGGAAGACCTACTTGAATCACTGTAAAGAGAAGTCAACAGAAAAATGTGTGCATTGAATGACTTAGGAATTCTGATCAGCAAATGACCAACCAGCGTTCCAGAAGAACACTGATAGAATATACTTCCTTCCATCTAATAGAGAAGTGAAGGATGAGACATATTTGGAACAAGGGTGGGGAAGGACAGGGCCAATGTGGAAATTAGTTTAGCTTGATTCTTCATGTTTGTAACAGGATATTGTTATTGACAATTAGAATGGTGTTGGGGTAGAAGGAAGATGATTTTTATTTTTGAAAAAAAAAGGATTTTTACTTTTAAAAAATGCATATTTTTTCTAAAAAGGAAAATTATTCCAAGTTTATATGAAAAAATATGCTGTAGGATATTGAGGTTATAAAGTAAATGATTCAGCACCACAACTGACTCAATGTGTTGGTGGAGTAGCTAGTTGTCTACATAGGAAAGAGAAATAGAAGTGAAAGGCCTACTTGAATAAAGTTTTCTCTATTGGGCTTCCATCCTGATGTAGATTCCTACCATATGGACTATTACTTATAGTATATCAGAAATCAGATGTTTTATTACCTGGTAGGTACAACACATTACTTAGCTAGCATATTATTAATTTACACTGATCTAGTACTTTAACATTTTCAGTTCTGATTTGATTCTTACAACATTCCAGTTACGTAATGTCTTGGTCTCAGTTTGATCTGATCTAGCATAGAAAGAACACTTAGCACAACACTATTTGAACTGAGTGGTTGCTTTTACTGATATACAAAAATACATATTGAGTGAGCCTCCTGTCCCCCATGGCCTTCCATTATCTGTAAAAGCATGTTCAATAACCCCAGGTGGAGATAGCCTACACAGCTGTTCCATTAGTCTGAGGAACTCTGAGCACTAGATTTGGCAACCCATTTTAAATTACTGAGAGAACCTCTTCCTAATAACAACAAAAAAACAAGCAAAAAGAAAACCTGCAGGGGGCCTATTCCTTAGGGCATTCCCCTCTGGAGAATTCTCAACCAAGCTATGTGTTTATTGTCCATTCATCCTATTCCTGGACTACCACAGATAGGTTCTATAGGTATTTATTCATTGGTCTGTTTATCTATCTATTTATTCAGTTATGTATCTTTCAATCATTTATCATCTACCTCCTAAGGTTCTATTTATCTCTAGTAATTTGTCTATTTATCTATCTAGTATGTTTATTTTAGTTGTGTTCTATGATTATATCAGTATAAGAACTTGTCAATGAAGAAATTCCATCTACCAGTATACATAAGCACCTGCTCTTCAATTTGTGGTCTTAGAGGGACAGCTGAGGGTGAAGAAGTGGAACTAAGAAGTTGTGACTTATCTAAACTTACACGGCTATTATGTGTCACATTTGGGATTTGAACCTGGGTATCTCTGATGTTAAGGTCAGCTCTTTATCTCTCATGCAATACTGTCAAAGAGTAATGGAAAACTATTTTCTCTAAAGAATTAAAGTTGAGGGCCACCCAAGTGGCAGTGGGGAATTTTATAATGGACAATGGAAATTTGATTAAAACAAACAAACAAAACAACTAAGGCTCAAAAATGTCACACCACTAGTATTGTTGAGAGAAGAATTGTCACAGTGGTCCAGCTCCTCCTAACTACAAGTCTTTTTCTCTATTCAGATTACTCATTAATGAGAGTTAATTAGTTTGACTTGAAACAATGACTTTCCAATGCACTGATTTCCATTAATGGCATCTATCAATATGGAAAATGGGCTGTCTGCATCTAGAAAAGTTGTGATGATAATACCCTGGAGAGATGGAGTCTGCATAGACATTCTGAAAATCATTTTGGTCAGCTAAGCCAGCAAATACAAGGATATTTGATTAGCTATAGAGAGATTTAAAAAGACATGAGCTGAGCAGAGTATTGACCATTCTCCTCAGATGGTGAATTCTCCACTTGGTTTGATTATTTGACTGATGATGTCTAGTGAGAGACAGTGCAATAAGGGAGAGGTCATAGGCTCTTGTCCCTCCAAGGATAACATGTAGTTTCCTGAAAAGATACCCTGGTCCTTTGCCTTAACGTTTGTTTTAGATAATGAAGATGAATCTGTCACAATACTACCAAAAGAGTAAGTCTCCAAGAGTCTGGAACTTGGATTTTATGCCAGGTTTTGCAGCAAATCCAAAATGGATTCTCTGAGAAACTAGGAAACACCTTTCCTAGTGTCCTAGCCCAAAAGTAGCTTAGAAAAGGATACATCTTGGGGCAGAGCCAAGATGACTGAGTAAAAGCAGTGACTTGCTTGAGTACTCCCTCAAACCCCTTCAAATACCAATAAAAAATGGCTCTAAACAAATTCTAAAGCAGCAGAACCCACAAAAAGACAAAGTGAAACAAATTTCCAGCCCAAGACAGCCTGGATGGTTGATCTGAAAGGTATATCATGCCAGGCAGTGAGAGGAGCGCAGTTTGGTATGGGCACACAGGATGCAACGACCCTGGAGCAGGCCTCAGAGGACTTAATCATGGGCAGCTGCGGCAGTTTCCAGACTTCTCAACCCAGGAACACCAAAGACAACTTGGCAGGCCAGTGGGAAAAGTCTGTGTCAGTGGGGAGGGAGAGAGAAGCCTGTGGTCTCGGCTCCAGTCCCCGAGCTTGGTGGGGCAACGGCTGCCTCCTGAGCTTTCGCCCACAGACTGAGGGGGAATCAAGTGGCTGATCAGAGGGGAATTGAAGGGATCTCTCTGCTGGTGCAGGATTTTCTTGCTTTACCAATACTTGGATCTGGGTCACAGTTCTGGTTGGTGGAGAGAGAGCTCATAGACCACAGCACAGGCCAGGAAGGAGTAAACACCTCGCCCTTGATCATAGCACCTTGGAAAAACTGAAAATTTACAGGTCCCTAGAAGTATCTCTGAACATAGCTGCACAAAACCCGTGAAGCTTGGGACAGTACATTCTCCACACTGGAAACAGACTCCTACCTTAACAAAGAGTTGATAACTCAGGTAATTGACTGGGATCATGAGCAAGCAGTGCAAAAAGAGTCAGACTATATTATCTTACTTTGATGACAAAGAAGATCAAAATGTATAACCAGAAGAAGACAATGAAGCCAAAGCTTCTACTTCCAAAGCCTCCAAGAAAAATATGAATTGGTGTACTGGCCGCACCAACCTTATGTCGGCCGAGCCGAACACTCCTCCTATAAGGAGCAGGCTGCCAGAGTCATACTCACTCACAAGTCTTCGGTACTCAACCGGATAAACACACAGAGACGAGCCATCAGGAGGCACCAACACCAGAGCTTTATTCAGAGGCCATCACAGCAAGCCATCACAGCAAGGCCAAGCAGGAAGGCCAGAGCAACAGAGCAGGAGCAAAGAGAACGCGTGATCTGACCACGCTCATTCCTTAAGTACCTACTTAGCCCCTCCTCCCCAGTCCGCCTACTAGCCAATGATTGTAGGGTCAGATACCGGAAGGGGCTGTCTGAGTTTAGCACACCAAGGGAGAGGGAGTGACGCAGGAGGCTAGGACTGGATACAGGAAGGAGGCGTCTGGGATTAATGCATAGACAGAGTATGTGACCTAGGAAGTCAGGAAGGACACAGGAAGGAGGCGTCTGGGGTTAGTGGTACACAAAGGGACCCAGGAAGTCAGGAAGGTCACAGGAAGGAGGCGTCTGGGGTTGATGTTGCATATAGGGAGGGGACTAAGCAAAGGGAACTCGTCCTCTGCCATCCCACTCCCACGTGGCACCGCCCCTTGCCTCAGGAGCACAAGCTCCGGCTACTTCCTTGCACCCAGCTTATCTCACAAAGCACTGCCCACTGCCTCAGGGCTTCTCCGTACCCAGCCCATCCCAGTTCACCACGACTCTGCCTACCACAGCCCCTGCCTCGACTTCCAAATACCCAGATCTTACCCTAATCTTGCCACAGCACCCACCTGGCAGTTGCCAACATCAGACAGTCCCTCACAAATTGGTCCCAGGCCATGGAAGAACTCAAAAATAATTTTAAGAAGCAAGTAAGAGAAGTAGGGGAAAAACTGAGAGTGATACTAAAGGAGACCCCCAAAAAAAATACTGAAGAAAATAACACCTTAAAAAATAGCCTAACCCAAATGGCAAAAGAGGTCTAAGAAGTCAATGAGGAGAAGAATGCCCTTATAAGCCAAATTAGCCAAATGGAAAAGGAAGTCCAAAAGCTTACTGAAGAAAACACTACCTTAAAAATTAGAATAGAGAAATTGGAAGATAGGAACAATTTGAGAAATCAAGGCACTGTAACACTAATCAAAAGGAATGAAAAAATAGAAGAGAATATGAAATATCTCATTGGAAAAACAACTGACCTGGAAAATAGATACAGGAGAGACAACTTAAAAATTATTGGACTATCTGAAAGCCATGATCAAAAAAAAAAAAAAAACCTAGACATCATCTTTCAAGAAATTATCAAGGACAACTGCCCTGATATTTTAGAACCAGAGGGCAAAATAGAAATTGAAAGAATCCACCGATCTCCTCCTGAAAGAGATCCCCAAATGAAAACTCCTAGGAATGTTGTAGCCAAATTCCAGAATTCCCAGGTCAAGGAGAAGATATTGCAAGTAGCCAGAAGGAAACAATTCAAGTATTGTGGAAACACAATCAGGATAACACAAGATTTAGCAGCCTCTACATTAAGAGTCCAGAGAGCATGAAGTATCATATTCTGGAGGGCAAAGAAATTAGGACTACAACCTAGAATCACCTACCCAGCAAAACTGAGTATAATCCTTCAGGGTAAAAAAATGCTCATTCAATGATGTAGAGGACTTTCAAGCATTCTTGATGAAAAGACCAGAGCTGAATAGAAAAGTTGACCTTCAAATTCAGGATTCAAGTGAAAGATGGAAGAGGTAAACAGGGAAGAGAAATCATAAGAGACTTATTAAGGTTGAACTGTTTACATTCTTGCAGGGAAAGATGATATTTGTAACTCATGAGTCTTTTGTCAGTATTAGGGTAGTAGGAGGGGAAAAATTATATGTTTGTATAGATAGATAGAGGACACAGGGTGATTTGAAGATGAAGGAGTGATATCTGGAAAATAAAATTAAGGGGTGGAAGAAAATTATACTGGGAGAAAGATAAAGGCAGAAGTAGAATGAGGCAAAATATCTCAAATGAAACAAACAAGGGAAGGCTTTTGCAGTGGAGGGGAAATGGGGGAAGGTGAGAGGCAATGAGTGAATCTCATTCTCATAGGATTTGACTTAAGGAGGGAATAACACACAATAGGGTATGGAAATCTATCTTACTCTACAGGACAATAAGGGGGGAAGAGGACAAGAGAGCAGGGGGTTGATAGAGGGGAGGGCAGATTGAGGGAGGGGATAATCAAAAGCAAACACTTCTGATGAGGGACAGGGTCAAAAGAGAGAATAGAATAAATAAGGAGTAGAATAGGATGAAGGGAAATATACTTAGTTTTTCACAACAGGACTAAAATGGAAGTGTTTAGCATGACTACACATCTATAATCTGTATCAAGATGCTTGCCTTTTCAATGAGGGTGGGTGGGGAAGGAGGAAGGGAGAAAATTTGTAACCCAAAGTATTAAAAATACATGTTAAAAATAAAAAATAAAAAGAAAGAAAATGACACATCTTAAGCAATGATGCATTTGGAAGAGAAGTTACTGGGACCAACATTAAGTAAAAACTCTGCTGAGTGATTTAGTCTCCCCAAAGATAACATTGCTATAGGGGAGATGGTGCCCCAGAGGTGTTGGGAAAATATATATGTAATTTTATTGCTGTCTTATTCTCACATTAAATATCCCTTTGTAAAAGCTGATTGATGTTAAGTAACTAAATGGACTGGGTTGCTAATCAGTACTTAACATTTAACTCTCTGAGAAACATGCTTCAAATGAGAGCTTAAGCCAATGGCACAAGATACACTAAAACCTCAGGGTATCCATATAACCTTCAGATCCAGATGTAGGAGCCCAGACTTTAGAGAGTGAATGGGAGAGTATTTTCTACATATCAAACCGACTGCCATCTGTTGTACAATTGTTTATGGACATGATACTAAGGACTGATATATTTTGATGATAAGGAAAGAAAAAAAAGTGAAGGTATGGTAGCTGAGATCCTGTCTAATCACCAATGGGACACCAAAGTATGGCTAAGGGCATGCTGAGGACACCAGATGCTGATGTAAAGTAAGAAAGAGACAATGAATGTGGATAATGAGGCATGCAGAACAGCATCTTTGCCTACCTCAAAATTTTACAAGGGCCAGGCTTACTTATAGTACATCCTTCCCCCCAATGGATTGCATTATTAAAGCAACATATTCAATATGTTTAGTCAGTGAAAAGTGTCAATAAACCAGATTCATACAACTCTTTTAACTATTTCTATAGATAAGTGATTAAATGCTTGTTTGCAGAGAAATTACAACACATACAACTCTGAAACCATCTGTACAGAGAACCACTGATACAAAAGATTAAGCAGTCTGCATGCTAAGGAAAATTCCTATGGGAAATGCTTATACAATTGCTAGCTGATGTTAGAAAGTAAACACAGCAGAATACAAGATGTAAAGAAGGCAATTTACAATCCATTTAATCATAAAACCTACTTTTTAAAAAAATTCTAAGTTGTCAACTTAGATCTCTCTGTTCAGTAAACTGAAACAGCATCTGAAAAGAAGTAGCCAATTCTTTCATTTATCACAAAAAATATAAAGTGGTGGAGAAGATTGGCTTGTTTTTGAGTCACTATTTTATCTAAAGAATTAAGCCCAAGGTGCACTCTAGAAATTAACCAAGATACCTCTTTATCAAAGTATGTAAATCTATTCCATTTCAGAAGTCAAATTAATTTCCCATGAACTAAAACATACCAAGGATATCTACTAAACTGAAGGCCAGTTTCTAAGTATAATACTAGGTTCAAAAGGATTTGCAATCTGTCCATAAGTAAGGTTATTGCTTTTAGCAGATGCTAAGCATGTTAGAAAATGTATTTCCGTGAATTGGTTGATCTATAACACAGAATGTCTGGTTAAAATTTACAGCCATCCTTCGTAGGAGAAAGCAGAAAAAAACAAATTAAATAATTTATTGTATTTAGCTTCTCAAAACTCATATTATTTAACTTTTCTTGTGGCATTCCTGTTCCTCCAGCTGGCCAACAGCTAATAGTTATCTATTTGCATTAATCTGTTAAATTATACCCAGTGCTCCTCACATATTTCCTGGAAGACAGATCATTTTGTCCTGATGGAATTTTCTGTAAATAACACTGATATTTAGGAAGGGCACAAAAGATGGTATTTTCATAAGGATATTATGTCTTGGATATTTGGCATTCCACTTGTGTGCTCAGTTCCTGGTGAATTAGATTATGGTTATTCTCAATCCTAGCAAATCTCCCTGGGTCACTGTTTCCTTATTTGTAAAATGATGGAATTGGAGTAGATTGTCATGGAGTAGATTACCAGTTCCACACCTAGTATCTTATGATAAATAAAATCCTTTCTCCCAAGTTTAGAAGTGTTGCTTTTCAATCTACTGTGAGTAGTATGTTTGAATCTTTCATTCATTAATCTTCACTATCATTCGTGACTATCCTGAGTATAATCCCTCCATCTCTTTCAAAATCCTTATTATTTTTGACAAGTCTCAAATCTAACCTCATACTTGAAAGCCTTCCCTTATTCAATCAATTGGATCTTTTATCTCTGTCCCCTAAAATCTCACAACATTTTCTCTCTTCCTTGTGGCATTTCTCATATTTTTTAATATCATGATCTGTGCCTTAGAATACAAGTTAGCTGAGGTTGGAAACTGTTGCTAATGTTTGTTGTTCTTACTATAGTCATTGTTGTTTTTGGGCTTTGTAACTCAACCTTCTTTTTTAAAAAGAATGCCCATCTTATAAAACAACCCCCCCACACACACACACACCTCAATAATACTCTTCTGGTGATGATATGTGCTTGCAATTCATGGAATGTCAAAATGTTTGAAGATTTAAAAATGAGTCACCCAAAAAGGCAATGAAAATTTTGATAATGGGAATGAAGAATTATGTGAGAGAAGCATAAGGGATATCATCAGAGAGATGTATTACTTAGAAATTTAAAAAAATGAAAATAAGACTAATTAATCATGTTGCAAGAATAAAGAGTTGCAAGTATAGACTTTGTACTATATTGTATGCAAACAAATTCAAGAAACCTAGAGGAAAACAGTCAGAATGCTAGGAGGTGAATCCTTTATGGAAGATTGATGAAAGGACATGAATAATAGTCATGCAGCACAGGTGTGCTTGGTGAGTTCGCTTAGATTTACAACATAGAAATGGATATCTACATCTGTTTTATCAATATTCTATCAGAGCATCAACGCCTTACCAGTGTCCTGACATGCATGGCACCTTGCACATAGTAGGTGCTTAAAAATACTTGATCAACTTAATTGGTAGAATCTTAGGTCCATGAGGTCAGAGATAAGTGCTCACCCATCTTCAATTTATGTTCTGCGCCTTGTACATAGTAAGCCTTTAAGAAATATCTGATAAGTGAAAAAAGAAATCTGATAAGAAATATCTGATAAATCTGATAAATGCTTTATTCATTTGAGTATTCCATTAAAAAACAGAGAACACCACTCATGTACAACTTAGCATGTGTATGGTCTTACAGTTTTTATATGACCCCAAAATCCCTCACCCTGAGACCAACTAAGTGATGAACAGGAAGTTCTTAGTGGGTTTATATTTGGTATGTTTTTTAAGCAAGGATATAGCATCTCATTTGATTTTATTAAAAAAAGAACAGGAATTTCTTTATTGATTTGATTTAAAAAATAAAAAATGATCTCTTTGCAAAGCCCTCTTGAACCAAGCACCAAACTTGTTACAATGCAACATGTAAGAAAACAGAATGACCATGATACTGAACCCATGAAAGCTTCCAAAGAAAGAACCAACTTACTACTCACTTTGATAGGACTTTCCCAAGCTGAAAATTAGCTTGTACTGACATCACAAATGTAATGTCACATCCACACCTTGAATAAGATTTGAAATAAGACTTTAATGGAAGAAGAAATAGAAGACCCTCCAAATGCTGCAGATTTCCAAGCTATTGACATGTAATTCATTAAGAAAATTCTCCAAGGAAAATTTATAAAACTTATTATAAGAAGCATAAAATCCTATCCACAAATCTGCAGAAGGTATTTGAGAAATATAGACAGATTTTTCAAGTTAAAGATAAAAGTGTATTTTTTAAAAAAAGATCTCTTTAAATAGGATTCAGTGGTTTTAATTAATATTGTTCCATTGATTTTATTTAATAAATGTTGCTTTGTTGTTTTTACGAAAGATATTGATGTACTGGGAAGCCAAGATGATGAAGGAGCTTGAGTCTTTGTAATTCAAGAAGGTGCTGAAGGAACTGAAGATGTTTAACCTGGGGGATGAAAAGCCTCAGAGGAGACATAAAAGTTATATTCACAAATTTCTATGATTTCTACATGGAAGAAAGATTAGATTGGCTCCAGCAGGTAGAACAAGGAATTCTGCATAACAGTTCTGAAGGAAAAAAAAATAGGCTTGAACTCAGGAAAGAATTCTTAATGCTTAGAAGTATCCATTCATAGCATAGATCAAATTTGGAGGTGCTGGTTTCCCCTTTCCCAGATGTCTTCAAATATGGGTTGGGTGAGCTTTTACGTGGCATGTTATAGCAGAGATTCTTTTTCACAGATGGGTTGTAATCTGCAATCTGTAGATGTTGAGGTCCCCTCTGACTCTAAAATTCTCTGATCTTCCCTTTTTTTTAAAATATGGTATCTCAAAGTCCTATAGAAGACCTTATACTATTTCATTTGTTTACTATCAGTACTGGCAATGATTTTAAAAGTGAACTTTTTCCAGAGGTTAAAAAAAAGTCCTCTCTTCAAATACCACATAGGTCAGCATTGCTAATTTATAAGATCAGGTAAGATAGGAATCAGCCTGTGAGTTCTAAGAGGGTGAGGCAGATGTCAAATGCTATACTTTTAAACAATACCTCCCATCTACCCTTTCAGTACAGTGCTTCATGTAGAAAAAGATTAATGATTCAATGATGAGAAAGAAGGTCTCATCCTTCTCCTTAACTTCAATTTGATTGTTGAGCTTTGTACCTGTCCATTGCTATACCTCAAAAACCCCAAAGGCCACAGTATATGGGGAATGAAAGAGCCTCTGTGAAATTCTGCCCAGTTTAATGTTGACAGTGGTTTATTGACTATAGAGAGAAGAAAGATAAAAAGGCTAGAACTAGGAAGGAGACTCAAAACCTCCCTTTGGCTAGGAAGTCTCTAGTAAGGCTTTTTTTAAAAAAAGCTTCATATTATTCAGTTAGGTCCCAATTAATGTGAATAATAAATCCTGTGAAGTAATTGCATTATTTAAAACTGTACTGTATATTTCCATTGGGTTAAAAACAATTATTACTTTGAACAAAAATATGACTATAGTATAAATTAAAACAGAGCATTTCAGATTCATTATTAACATTATTAATGACCTCGCTGTATATAAAATATTCTTATAATTGTTTAAAAGTCATATAATTATTTTAATGAAGTAGTGATAGTTATAAAATAGTCACATATAGGAGGCTTTGCTGAGATGGGCAGAAGGATGGAGACAGGATAAATATAGGTGATGTGTAAGTGGGTATCAATAAGATATATTTAAAATAAAATATAATAGTCTTATTAAGAAAAATAATTTTGTTAAGGATGTAAAATAATTTCTATTTTCCCCTCTTAGTAAGCTGATCATAATGAAAAGCAGTAATAACATACCTTTTTTCATATTATGATTTTTTTTTTACTTGAGGGAGGGGGAGAAGAGGTGGAAGGATAAACATCAGGTTTTGATTTGACCATCTTTGAAACAAACAAAAACAAGCATTAAAATTACAAAATCAAAGTCAAGCATAATGAAGCCTTAGAAAAATAGCAAACATATTGGATGCCTGCAGTTAGGTGTGACAGGTAAGTATTGCTTTTGCTTCAAAGACCCCAGTAAATCAAAACAATGGAGCTGATGGCATGGTATAATTGTCTCTGATATGCTGCAGTGAGTGTTATTTATGGTTGTTTATAAAATATACTGTCAGGATGGCAGCCTGCCTAGGACTTTACTATTATTTATGGACTCTCCTGTCTTCAGTTGCCCTTAGACATACAAATTTTTTAATAAAGAAAAAAAAAAGGCTTGCAATGCTGACCTTGTGATATCACCCACACTTAACACACACTATAACAACCATTCCTTTAAAAACATTTAAATCATGAAGCTCTAATCTCATTAAGTAGTCTATAGATCTTTGTTAAATGCATTTTGCTTTATTATTATCTGTACTAACTAGAATATAAACAGATGCATGACACTAGTTTTCTCCCAGTTTTTAAATGCTTTAAAAAGTAATTCATTAAATTCATTTAAATATTATCAACACAATATTATCTGTCTTCCCTTATGAAATTTTCACTGGATGACTTAAATTATATACAAAAAAAGATGTAAGATAGATGGAGCTGTTTGATTTGGAACACAAAATTCTAAGTCATGGAGCAGCCAGGCCATATGATTCACTGAGATGAAAGGGATTTGAAATATAAACTATAAATTTTCTTGAATGTTTGTGACCTGGAAAAATAGTCCTAATTGCACTTCCTTGAAATAAATCATAAAGAAACATTAGCAAATAAATAAATAAATATGGAATGATTTATTCATCTATCCTTGCTTCTATGTTTGAGTTAGCTTGAAGATTTTAGGCATGGCCTAATTAAATGTCATTTGTTATGAACAAAACAGCAGTAAATACAGGGAATAAGTAGATTAGCTTTTTACTATTGATGTTACAAATGGAAGAACATGGCTTCTTATCTCCTCGATTCAGGCAAGTTTTGTAGATTTTACCTCTGAGAAAATCTCTTCTTCAATTCTAAATGAGTTAATGTGCCTTAGGTCAAAACCAGGCTCAGTGTAGCTTTCTTACCGCTTTTACATCTTATCAGAACTAAATCTCCATTAAAGTTCTAATGGTTTCAAATCGTATTTTTTTTTTCATTTTCATGAGCTCAGTAGATTTAATTCAATTTAACAAACATTTGCTGGGTGCCTATTATATACTTAGATTTGGCTAGATGCTATACAGAATACAGAGGAAACGTAAGACCTGATCCCTGTCCTCAAAGTGTATAAGATCATGTTAGGAGGCAGGATATGTATGTGCATATGTATGTATGTATCTCTCCTACCGTATGCCTCCATATATATATATATATATGTGTGTGTGTGTGTACATAGATATTTTATATATGTATATGTGTATATAGTTTTATAACACTAGAAGCAAAAGTATACTGGTAAATGTTTAACACTTTGCTCTCCCCCCAAAAAATCATCTAACACACTTTTAAGTTGAATTTGCATTATTAATATTTTCTCAATCATTTTATCAAAGCTAGATAATTTAAACAATACAATAAATTAAACCCAGATTTGTAGCCTACAATGCCAACTTTGGAGGGGTAAATGCTCCCACACCAAAAAAATTAATAAATGATTCTGATTTTAGTCAGTATGAGCTGGCTCCAGCACACTCCTGAATATGTCACTATATAATAATGACTTAAATTTATATAACCTTTAGATTTTCCAAGGAGTTTCAGAAGTGTTTTCATTTGATTCTTGCAAGACTATGAGAAGTTTTATTGTTCTTAATTTGCAGATGAAGAAACTGGGACTCAGAGACCTTAAATAACATGCACAGGGCTGCATAGACAATAATTGTCAAAAGCAGAATATGAAATGAGTCTTCTCCTGACTCCATTTGTTACTTCTCCACTTCCAAGAAAAAATTGTGCTTAGTATATATCTTTTTATATATTTATCTCTGTGCAAAGGATCTTGGTAAGAAGATTCCCTGGCTCAGGAATTGCTGATCAGATGAAGACAGTTGTTTATTTGGTTTCTAAGACTAAGTCCTTCAGGAGAGTTGCTTTGAAGCATCCTCCCAACTAAGTTTGCTTCTGAATGCAAGAAAACCAGAAAAAAAAAAGGTGTTACACCCTTGATTGCAGAAATCACTGTCTCAGTATTGATTCACTGTTGGTCTGGGTTAGGTAGGTTGATCAAGCCTTTGTTTTTCTTTGGGTTCAGCTGCCCCTAAATTCTGGACCAAGTCTTCCATAGCTCACAAGGTCAAAGCACAAGCCATTCTATTTCCAATACTTCCTCATCTCTTTCAGCCTGAGATTTCTCTCCTCCTGAGAGATACAAAATAGCTGCTCCTCCTTAATTGCTAACAAGGAAGAAAAGAACACCCACTTTGGTGAGTTAATGTGTTTTTGCATCCACACTTGGTTATAATTCAGCACCCAATTGAAAAGGCAACTTTGAAACCGAGCTAAAAAGTCAGAGTATACCTATGAATGTACTAATTGCATGTTCATATGGGATAGGTTTTTATTGGCCAGTTCTTGTTAGTTACTTTGATGAGTTGTAGAGGACCTACTAACCCTTTTATCCACCTTTTGGGAAATGTTTACGTAAAGTGTGCCATAAGTATATTAGATTCACCTGGAATAACTCCAGGTGGTGGCAATGAGGCAAAGACAG
The DNA here is from genome assembly GCF_900497805.2 of Vombatus ursinus. NCBI lineage: Eukaryota > Metazoa > Chordata > Mammalia > Diprotodontia > Vombatidae > Vombatus > Vombatus ursinus. Next base: position 7,245,691 of record NW_020951391.1, on the reverse strand, counting down.
AATTAGCTTCTTTTACCTATTATCCCTATTATCAACCTCTATCTTAGTAAGGATAAAGACTTAGAGGAAAAGGGTCCTGGGTCACAGGATATATGTGTACGTGCTGTTTTCCCGAAGTTGAATGTAAAGTTCTTGAAGGCAGGAATATTATGTTTTTCATTGTATCATCACTGCCTGCTGCAGTTGCTAACACATACGAGAATCTCAATAAATGCTTGTTAAATTGAATTAAATCCTGACTGAGATACTTGGGAGTCATGTGACCCAGGGCAAATTCCTAAACTTCTCTAAACAAAGCGTTGGGTGTAACTTCCTGGGATATGATACATTAAGTACTGTTTGGATGAGAGAGTCCCAGGGAAAATCAAGAAGTATTTGTGTATAGATTAAAATTAACTGTGTTAAAAAATCACCTTGAAAGGTTCAGAGATACAGTGTAACCATATCTCTGAACCCTTCAAGGTGATTTAAAACTCCACGAATATCTAGGGAACGACCACAAAACAAAACAAAACTTTATTAATCACAAATTGGTTTGGGAAACATTGATTTAGGTTATGGAATAAGTTTTTAAAAATGTGTACATGATTAAAAATGTATCCATATCCAGAAAAGGAACTATGGTGATTGAATGCAGATCAAAGCATACCATTTGCTGTCTCTCTCTCTCTCTCGTTTCTTCTTTCTTCTGGTTCTTCACATTGATTCTAATTCTCCTTTACAATGTGACTAATGTGAAAATATGTTTAATATGAATATATACATAGAACCTATATCAGATTGCACTCCATCTTTGGGAGGAGAGAGGAGAGGGAAAGTGAGAAAATTTAAAACTCAAAATCTTATGGAAGTGAATGTTGAAAACTAAAAATAAATTAATTAATTTAAAAAATTGAAAGAGAAAGGGAAAAAAATGTGCCTGCAGAGAGACTTCTGAATGACTATACATATAATTATCATTAATCACTTTCATAGGTTGGCCACTGACAGCCAAGATGCTGTACAATTTGAAAGATTTTTTGACATCTTAAAATGATCCAAAGTTCTAATTTCATCAAAGGATCAACAAATGGAAACTGCATCTTAGCTATCAAACATTTTCCCATTAAGTTTACTAAGATGTGGATAAACCTAGAAATTCTGAGTGGTAACCATGGGATAAGAAAATAACTCATCTTTATGAGTATGGAATATATAAGAAGATTCTTTAAAAATATAGCCATTTTTGGGGCAGCTAGGTGGTACAGTGGATAGAGCACCGGCCCTGGAATCAGGAGGACCTGAGTTCAAATCTAGCCTCAGACACATTACACTCACTAGTTGTATGACCCTGGGTAAGTCACTTAACCCCAAATACCTCACCAAAAATAAATATATAAAAATAAAATTTTTTAAAAAGTGTCAAAAAAAGTGCTTACAAAAAGAAAAAAGAAAAGAAAAAAAAAAAGAAAATACACATTCAGATAAACTTTAATATCCTTAACATTGTGTATAAGAATAAAAACAGTCAGGAAAGAAGAATGTAAAAATAGGGGTGCCCCTTTCCCAGAAAGTCTCAAGGAACTGGAAAACTGTATTATACCCAGAGGAAGTTGTTGACGTTTTATAGGTTTAGGGATAATGCACCCCAAAATAGCAATAAGCAGGTCCTATCCAAATGAATTTGACCCAAGCCTTCTTTCAGCTAAACACAAGGTTCATTAAAGATCTGCCATATTGGCTAGACTCTTAAAGAATCTGATCATTTGTGACGCTCGTATTGACAAACAGGCTAGAGTAAATCTCAATTATTGCCTAGATTTTAAGAATCGGAGCCCCTTGATGGAGACAAGATGGACCTTATGTACAGAAAGACCATGGGAGGGATCTAAGAGTAACCAAGTAGTTTGGGGTGACTGTGAGGAGGGGTCTAGGGAAGATCTTGATGGGAGTGCCTGGGAGGTAGAGAATGGGGTCCAGATAGGGTCAAGGGTGGGAAGTAGTCAGGTCATCAGGAGGTAACAGACAATGAAGTTTGGGTCAGGTAACAGAATTGGGAGACTGGGCTTAGCCACAGCAAAAGCAGTCACCATAAGAGGCCAGTTGAGTGGATTACGGGAATGATGCCTCAGGAAAATCCTAAAGACTTCACCTTGTGAGAAAAGGAGAAAACTCAAGGAGAGTTGAGGGGGATGAGGGGAGTTTTCAAGGGCCCATACCCTGTCAGAGTGAGCTGCACATTAGAGAAGCCATGTATGTATTGTAATATAGTCAATTCTGGGATCCTAGAGTTTTACTTATTTGATGACATATATCATTAGAATATGAACTAGATAGGTGGTGCAGTGGATAGAGCTCTGGCTTTGGAGTCAGGGGGATCTGAGTTCAAATCTGACCTCACACATATAACACTTACTAGCTGTGTGACCCTGGGCAAATCACTTAACCTCAATTGCCTCACTAAATAAATAAATGAATAGATTATGAGCTAGAATGTTTTTAAAAGAAGTCAAAAGGAATAATTTTGTTTTCTATGTATACTCTCTATTTTGGAAACAGCAAGAACAGCATCAGTTCCCTCTGGACATTAAAATCTTTATTTTCTCAATGCTAAACTGAACAGAATGTTTGAAAAAAAAAGTTCTCTACTCTTACCAGAGACAACGCAGAGTAGTGGATAGGGAACTGGACTTGGAGTCAAGAAAACCTAAGTTGTAACCCTGCTTCAGATCCTTACCGGTTATATCATCTTGGATATGGAACTGCAATTCTCAGAACTTCACTTTTTTCATCTATCACAAAAGAAACTGGATTTAATGGCCTCTAAGGTCCTAAATCTATGTTCCTAACAGTATTGCCAGGTGGAGATTTAAATAGGATATAAAGAAAATTAGATATGACATGTGAAAATGTGTCTATAAGCAAAACAGGCTAAGGAGTCATGCTGTTTTCATAAACATATCTACATAAGAGAGTGTACTTATACAGAATATTTGTAATTTATGTTTTCCTTCCTTTAGTTTCTGTTCATCAAAGGTCTAAATTATCATTTGCAATGTATTTAGTGCTTTGTTTTGATATTCTAATAGGCCCATTTAGGTGATAAACCCATGTCAACAAGAGTAACAAAGTCTTAAAAGTGTATTATATAAGCTGCCTCAAAACATTTTTTTGAAGCAGGTGAGATATAAATAATTGTTTTTTTTAAAAGCAAAATAAATTATATAAATATGTTTTCCACCCACGATATCTCCGTTTAGGTAGGGGAGCAACTAACTGTTAATAGTATAAAGCTTTCTCTTCCTTTTTACTAATGCCATTAGTGATGTATTTATTATTTGTATTTTTCTCAGCAGGCCTCTTCTTTCATTTGTAAACTGAAATGAATGGGCCAAAATTAATCGGTTAAGAAGAATGAAGGGGTCTTCACATCAATCAGGAATGTACAGTGCTGTATATGCATTGAGAATACAACCAGGATTTTGGAGAACAATCTTAGACTGCTTATGAACAAAGGGGCTTTGCAGTATCAAAGGCAGGACTCTTTTGTTATCCACTGAAAGCATAATATCCTCTGACAGTAACCAGAGAAGTCAGTCGTTATTAAAGCATTATTATATTTAAATCAGATACAATGCCCTTTTGTAGCTGAAAGTATATTCAGTGCAAATAGTGTGATCTGTTATTTTTGAGGACAAGCAGACTCTTTTGAGTCTTCATACAGATTTTTTAAAATGTTGTTAGAATTTGTGCTCTTTTAAAATAAGCACAACATTAAAACAATTCCAAAACCAACCTGCTTTTGCATCCTACAGAGTTTTAAGTTTCAAGGTTTTTTTTTTTCTTTTCCCAACTCCAATAATAATTATGGCTGGAACCATGAGAATCTATTGTATTTGATACTTTATTCACCTGCAAAATGTCCTGAGTACTAAAAAATAGAGGAAGTTTCCCCTGGCATTCAGCCTTTATTTTTCATTGTTTAACATTCAGTCTTTTTATTTTCACTTTGTACTAGTGCATGTAGTCTTCAACTTCTTGTACACATTGTCCAAATGTACTTTCTAATTCTCTATTTATTCTTAGTTTCAATTTATGGTTGTGTATTTGTTTCTTGAATTTGAATGTCACAATACTGCTTTTTATTCCATTAATTTTTCAAAGCTAAGATTTTTTTATATCACTACTATATCAAGCCTCGTATAGTAAATGACATGATGCCTACTCACCCCTCCCCCAAACCCAGCTGCTCTACTCTGCCAAGGCTTAGTATTACCTCTGACACTAAATAGATCAATGATTTGGATAGGAGCAAAATAAAGATCAGTAGATCAGGCTGACATCAAGTTATCCTAACTGTTGGTCCTACTCTGAGATTTTGCCCATGTTCTAGAAACTAGGCTCTTCTCTTGACTGTTAAGAACAACTTCCTTGATCTCATGCCTAACTCTGACTGAGAAACTATTTTTTGCTTCCCCCCCCTTCAAAGACCAAGTCCTCTTTCTTGATATGATGGTTCTTTGGTACCTGGTACCCTGTCCCACTCATACTGTTTCTTCCAAGAATGGCAGCTCTGCATAATTCATCAGTCTCTATAAAAAAGTCATTGATGATTTATCTTGCTGCTTTCTACTTATCAGCCTGGACTCTCACCTAGTTCTTCCTTGTAGACCAAGATTTCTGAATCCCCAAAGACTCCATGGAATACATGGATAGATTTCAGGGAGTTTTTATGAACCTGGATGCTATATAGATATAGATATAGATAGATATAGATATAGATATAGATATAGATAGATATAGATATAGATAGAGATAGAGATAGAGATAGAGATAGAGATAGAGATAGAGATAGAGATAGAGATATATGTGTGTATACATATGTAGATAGATATATGTAGATATCTACATATATGTAGGTAGATATGTGTAGATATATACATATATGTAGATAGATATATACATTATACATACAGATATATATGTATATAATCTTTATTTCAATATGATTAGTTTATTTTATAATTCTATTTATTTAATTATATTCATTTTGAATACCTGAGAAAGAGCCCGTGGGCTTACCCTGAATGTCAACATGATTTATGACACAAAAAATGTTTAATAACCCCTATTCCAGACAATCACAAATCATGGCCCTATGCACTCAGTAGTTTTTCAAGGGAGAAAAAAAAATAAAGAAATTGTTTACAGTAATTAGGTAACAGAACAAGGTTCTCAACTAATGATTAGCCCATTAAGCCATGATGATATTGTTATTTAAAAAGTTCTTTTTTCTTTTATAGTATTATTTGATAGAATACTATTTCCAGGGTTTTAATGTTTCTTTCTAATAATAATTTTTTGAATAAAAATGATTAATGAGGACATTAGTTATCCAAGTAAAATTAGGATTATAAATTAAGTCATTTAAATTGTAACTATCCTAAAGCTTTATAAACACATAATATTATTTGAGGTAACCTATCAATAGAAGAAGCAGTAGTTTCTTTTCATATAAATATTATTTTAAAAAATCATATAAACAGTATAAAAATTAACACTGTTTTTTTCTTTTACCTTTGACATCACATCTGAACAAAAATGTTCCACAATTTATGAGATTTTGAAACAAATCTAGAAATTCAAAAGTAAGCCATCACTTTCAGTTCTGTGCCTGTCTTGATTCCTGGAAGATATTGCTTCCCCCATGCCCTCCCCAAAATGATGACCAAAACTGTTGACACACATAGGTAGTAGTAATAAAGAATGAATGGAGGGAGGCTTAAGGTTTACAACAGAATCATAAATTCTCAGCATTAGAATGGACCTCAAAGGCCACCTAAGCCCACCTTGAGGCATGTACAGGCAAAATACATAGAACCACAACCCTGGAGTCAAGAAGGTCTGGGTTCAAATCCAGTTTCAGACACTTGCTAGTTGTGTGACCCTTGGCAAGTTACTTAGCTTCTGACTGCCTCAGTTTCCTCAACTCTGTAAAAAGGGAATACTAATTACATTTATTTCCCAGGGTTATTACATATGTGACATTCTTCTGACCTCCATGTGTTTATAGAAGTCCTCAGGGTCAGAAACACACTCCCTCATCATCACCACTTCACAGAATCCCTGGTCTCCTTCAAAGTAAAATTCATGTATCACCTGCTCCCTAAGACAATTCCTGATCACCCTATTAAGTAAGGACATTTTCCCTGTTAATATTGCATGCAGGACAGGAAAGAATAGTAGAAAGAGTTCTGAATTTTGCAGCCTGAGGACATGGGCTTGCTTTCTTACTCCTTATTCTTATTGCCTGTCTGATCCCAAATGAGTCAGTTAATCTCTATGAACCTTTTTTATTCATCTCTAAAGTTATGGGTTTAGCCAGATGGTCTCCTAGTTTCCCTCTAGCTCGAGTTATATTACCCTGTGGTCTTACTTGGGGATCCTAGTTACAACACCCCAGTAGAATATTACCTTTCTTGGATCTAATGGACATTTTTGGTTTTGGTCTTTGTATCTGCAGCAGAATACATTGGCAAAGTAGATTCTTAGTATATCTTTTAAAAAAAATGGAACTAAATTAGACTTGATCTTCCATAATTAAACATCTATACAAGTGGAATGAGTTGATTTGGGTATTTGTATGTTCATCCATCTTGGAGGTATTTTAGCAGAGATTGACTAATCACTTGTCAGAAACACTGTTTTAGGAATTTGTACTTAGGTATGTATTGGACTAGATGGACTTTGGGTTTTCTTGCAACTCTGAAATTCTATGATAGTGATTCTATGAAGAGTTGAGTACTCTGCCTTATCTATGCTCATTCACATCCTCATGGTAATCCATGAAGAATAATCCTGTTCTTTCTTTGACACTTTTTTGAAGTTTTTTTTTTTTAAATAAAGGGGAAGAAAACTTTCCTCAACAGTACAAAACAACTTTCCATATCAGTTCATTGTCAAGTAAAGTCAACAAAAATTTATTAAGAATTTATTATGTTCTAGGCACTAGGCTAAATACTAGGGATACAAATAGAAGTCAAAAATTGTCCCTACCTTTAAGAGGCTCACATTCTAATGGAGGAGACAACATGCAAACAACTGTATACAAAGAAAATCAGTCAATAGTCAGTTAAGCATTTATTAAGTGCCAGGCACTGTGATAAGTACTGATGATACAAAAAAAAAAAAATCAAAAGATAGTCTTTGCCCTCAAGGAGCCCAAAATTTATGATTATACACACACACACACACACACACACCACATGTATGTATGTATGTATACATATGCATATATATACATATATATGAAAATACATGTGGTGTGTATGTGAGAGAGATAGAGAGGTAGAGAGAATAATATAAAAGATATTTAGAGGGTAAATTGGAGGCAATTTTAAAGAGAAGGAAATAGTAATAAGCTTAATAGGGGAAGGACTCTTGCAGAAGTTAAGATTTGGGCTGAGTTTTGGAAGAAGTCAGGGAAGACAGGAGGAAGAAGCAAGGAGAGAGAACATTCTAGGCATGGAGGCAAGTGAAAATGCATGCTAGAACAACAAAGAGACCAGATTCAAAGTACTTAGAGGGAGTAAAGATGTCAGAAGACTAGAAAGGTAGGAAAGTAATAGATCGTCACAGGCTTTAAAAGTCAAGTAGAGGGTTTCATTTTGGATCCTGCAGGTACTAAGGAACCACGAGAGTTTACTGAGTAAGGGTGTAATGTGTTCAGACCCATGTTTTAGGAAACTCATTTTGGCAGATGAATAGAGGAAGCACTGAAATGGGGAGACCAACCAGCAGGTTATTGCAATAGTATGGGAATTAGATAATCAGGGATTTCACTAAGACTTGGGAACATATTGGATATGTGGAGATAGTTATGGTGAAGCATTTAAGATAACATTAAAGCTGTGAGACTAGGTCCCTAGAAGGATGGAGATAACATTCATCAGAATAGGTAAATTTGGAAGAATCATGTGGTTCATTACTAGGAAGTATCATGGAATAGAAAAAAATATATATGTGTATATATACTAGTATACATGCATACACACACACACACACATATATGTATGTATATATGAAAGCATCAGAAGAGACCTAGATTTCATTCCTGACTGTGGTGTTTAAAATTTCTGTTACCATAGTTAAGGTTACAACTCCATTTTTATGTCTACAAATAGGGCAAATAATACCAGTTATATGTCTGTCACAGGACTGTGTTGAGGTTCCATTGAGATGATGTGAATAAAGTACTCTGCTAACCTCAAAACATGGTATAAATATTACTTAAGATTATTAGATCTGGGCTCAGATTCTTATAATCTAGCCACTGCTCAGATTTTTACAATCTAGTCAATAGCTCACAGATACTCAGATTCCTTAAGACTCTGGCTAACATGGCAGATCTTTAAGAAAACTTGTTTTTGGCTGAGAAAAAAAGATATTTAGATCTGCTGGCAAATTATAACATTGTACCATATTTTAACTCCATTGTATTTTTCTTATAAAAATCTAATTTGTTTGATGAGTTCTATTACTATCCATATCAGTCTCTTTAGACAACTCCTGCTTTTCCTCGGCAGAATTCTTTGTCTCTGTGTTTATAGTATTGCATTCTTAATCACTTCCCATCCTTTCTGAACTAATTCCTTCTATACAATTTTACTTTATGGAATCTTGCATGCAAATTATGGATTTAATGCTTGATGACTTAAATTTTATATAACTCAATTAACAAAATACATATGTTCTAGTACTTCCAAAACAAAGCTTTCTAAATAATAACTAAATTTGATATCAACAAAATGATAGACCCAACCAATTTATTTCAGCGATTATTTTTGAAATATTTTCTATATGGAAGAATATTTTAAGCACTGGATATACATATGTGTGTACACATGTGTGTATATGTGTGTGAATTCACCCATGTATACATATATATTCACCCATGCATACGTAAAGTATGTGTGTGTGGGGAGTCTCTGCCTTAAAGAACTGACATTAAATTGTTCAATATAGCATAAAACTAGATAATCATTTAAGAACCCAGTAAGAGTATAAGGGGAAACATGTGTAATGGATAACTGTTTAAAACTGCGCTTTGTTCACAAGATATTTTAAGTTTCCTGAAGAGAGTTTTAGTACTTTAGCCCTAAACTTGGACTAAAAAGATTAAGGTATGAATTCTGACATTACCCTTTAATATTGTAACTTTGGGCAAGTCACATTATATGATATTGGAGAATGCATGTCAACAGGTAAGTAAAAAAGAACATCTCCTTTGGATACTCTCTCTCTCTCTTTCTCGTTTCTCCCCCCACTCCTTTCTCGATCTTCTCCTATCTGTCCCATCACTTCTTCTCAAACTCTTTTGCTGGTTCTTCATCCATGTCATGCCTAATAACTGTGGTTATCCCTCAAGGTTTGGGCCTGGGACCTCTTCTCTTGCTCCTCTATACTGTCTCACTTGGTGATCTGATTGGCTCCCACACATTCACTTATCATGTCTACATAGATGATTCCCATATCTATATATACAGACCGACTTTCTCTCCCAGACTACTCACATGCAGCGTTAACTGCCTCAGTGATCTAAAATTGGCTTACTCTAGGCATCTGAAACTCAACATTTCCAAATGAAAATTCACTCTCTGCCACAATTGCTCCCTAAAATCCCTAGTAGTTTTGTAGGTGGCGCCATCCACCCAGTCAACCAAGCTCATAATATAAAGTCTTCTGGCATTTAAAAATCTAAACTAGAGCTGAATTTTCTCTTTCTCACCACTACCTCTGGGATTCCTTGACTTCTTTCAAGACTCTATCTGTTCCATCTTCTGCAGTTGATCTTTTCCCCTTCCCCCACCCCTCAAGGCTGCAGCTTCTTTACTATATAATTACCCTCACTTACATTGTATATGTCTTCTCTATGCATAGTCATTTTCATAATTATTCCATCATGATAATGTGATCTCTTTAAGGCCAGGGATTGATTTTGCCATTTGTTTTTGTATTCTAGAGTTTAACACAGTGTCAGGCACATAGTAGACACTTAATAAATGCTTGTTGAGTGAATGAATAAATGAAGATGGGCTAGAGACAGAATGGACTGGGAAATATAGAGGCCAATTAAAAGGCTGTTGCCATTGTCTGGGTGAGTGGTAATAAGGGCTTCATCTAGAGTGATAACTGAGTGGGAAACAGGTGACAAATGTTAGAAATGTGATAAGTGTCACTGAATGATTGAAGGAGTAAAGGATAAAGAAGATACAAGGATGGATACAGTGTATTAAACAGTTTCTGCAGGAAACTTTGGAGGTTCAGGTCACTCAGATTTCAAGCTGTAACAGCTCCAAAATACAGAGTGCACTCTCCTATCTTCTTCAGGAGCTTTCCCATGGATCCCTCAGTCTTATCTTTCTCTCATCTTCAGTTCTTTTTTTTTTTTTATTCATGGACTTCTTCTTCATTACCTGAAAGTATTCACAAAAGTATCCTATCCTAAAGATAAAGGATAGAAGAGGATGGGATCAAAAGCACAAGTACTGATGTTAGCCTTGATCAGATAAAGGACAGACTCTTCATCAAAGAGTAGAGCAGAGGAGAAATTAGAGTATAGCAAAGGAGAGGTTTAGAATAAGAGGGGAAAGGGGTTTAAGAAGGAATAAGCAATATTCCCTTGATAAAGGAACAAGTAAGTTGTTCTGCTGAGGGGATGTAGGATCTTTGAGTAGTTGAGAGAATTTTTGAAATAACTGCTCATGAGAATTCAACAGAGTCCACTTCTGGTACCAGCAAGAGTGCAAACTGTATTTTGGATCTGTTACAGCTTGAAATCTGAGTGACCTGAACCTCTGAAGTTACTGTGGCAGTTACTCGTCATCCAACCTAAACCCTCCAGTAAGAAAAGATCTGCTACCTTTTCCACTGAAGTAGGAAGAAGCTATGATATGGAACAGTGGAAAAGTGTGCTAGATTTGAAGTAACCGAAACAAGGTTTAAATCTGCCAGTACGTCAGTCAATTTATTCAGTGTCTACTATATGTCAGGCACTGTGTTAAACACTAAGAATACAAAGAAAGACAAAAAACACGCCTGCCCTCAAAGAGCTCATATTCCAATGGGAATAGACAAAAAAATAGTTATGAATAGATAACATGTATTCATCAAAAATTGAAAATAATTAATAGAAGAAAATTGTTAGCAGTAAGGAAGATCAAGACAGGCTTCTCATTGAAGATGAAGTTTTATTTGGGACTTGAAAATAACATGAAAACAATTACACATAGACAAGATATGTTCATAATTGGAAATAATCAACAGACAAAAGTCACTAACATTAAGGGGGATCAAGAAAGGCTCCTCACAAATATGTGATTTTACTTGAAGAAGGCAGAGATGAGGAAGCAGAGTAGTTTAAGTACAGGGAACAGCTGGTGAAAATGACCAGAGTTCGAAATAGAATGTATTTTGTAAGGAATAACAAAGACTATAGTGTCACTAGATTGAAAAATATTTGGAAGAAGTAAGGAGTAAGACTAAAAAGGTAGCTACTACCGTGATTAGTGCAAGTCATTTCTCCACTAAATTATGAAATGAGAAGGTGGGATTAAATGATCTGTAAGGGCAGCTGGGTGGCACAATGAAAAGAGCAGCCAGCCTGGAGTCAGGAAGATTCATCTTTCTAAGTTCAAATCTGGCCTCAGACACTTACTGGCTGTGTGACCCTGGGCAAGTCACTTAATGTTGTTTGCCTTAGTTTCATCATCTGCAAAATGAGCTGGAGAAGAAAATGGCAAACCACTCCAGTATCTTTGCCAAGAAAACCCCAAATGAGCTCACAAAGAGTCATATATGATCAAAATGACTGAATAACAATAACAGATAAAAGTACTTTCCAGCTGTAAAGCTATCCTCTCATTTGTTTTCTTGACTATCACTAAGAAAAGAGCACTGAATCTGGTGACAGATGTTCTAGATTCAAATCCCAGCTCTGCTACTTGCTGCCTTTATGACTTTGTGTACATCTCTAAACCTCAGTTTCTTTATCTGTAAAATAAGAGGTTTTTCGTAAATTCCCTAGAAGATTCTTCCCAACATTAAAATAACTGAACTTATACTCTAATCAGGCCACACAATGATGAGAAAGAGACCAACTGAATGAATTGAAAAGTCCAAACTAGAATTTAGGATGTCATATCTGGAAATAACCTCAGATATCATGAAGTGAAATTCCTTCATTTTATATATGAGGAAATCATAAGGAAGCTAAGTGGTTTGCTTAAAGCCACATACCTAATAAGAAGCAGAGTCAAGAACTGGGTCTCTCACATCTTAGTCATCTCCCTATAACTTGTGGATTAAATATTTTATTAAGACAACCACTTACATAAACACAAAATATCCATTACAACTCAAAAATAATCATGTTTTTGGCTGAGGAAATTTAGCTTGTATCGTGCAGACAGTAAAATAAAGAAAATCAATGTTCCCTTGCATATAGATGACCACACATTACTTGGTCATGTTTTCAACTTCGCATTATAACTGTATGCAATGGGATGGGATAATGAGTGCTACATTTTTTACTTGAACTTCTGGGCTTACTTAGAAGTTCTTTCAGAAGTTGCTGGTAATTCTATGTTGAAAAAATTCCCTTAGGTGAAATCATCAATTAGAATTTTAATTTAACTCTTTAAAAACTCCTGGGTTTTATGGGGTAGTAGGGAACCATTTTAAGTTAGAACCATCATGGATTTCAAATCATCAGTGAAGTAAAATATTATTGGCTCTTGTTTAAAACTAGTCATATGATTTATAATTGACTTTAATCCTTTGATTAAGAACAAACCAAATGCTATAAATATCCTTTCAAAATTTGCAAATTGTGTCATTTAATAAATATTTCTTTCAGAGAAATAAGTATTAAATATTTTATTTATCTACCTAATTATTTTTTCTGAAATATATAATAAGAAAATATCTTCTTTCTTTTCATCTTTATAAGCATGTATATGACAGGTCTCTTTTTTGTTATATAGATATCTGATATTTTAATTGCTGCCTTCTCATCCATCTAAAAATCCCTTTAAATTATACCTTTCCTCAAAAATTTAGAAGAAAGATTAAACACAAAAACAATATTGAAACATTTTAATTACATTGTAAAGGATTAAATAAAGTAAATTGAAGTTTGAATAACACCTCCTAGATTAGCCAATGTCCCTACGATGTCAAAAATCATGTATTTTTCAACATGAAAACTTTTCTGTGAATAAAATGACTCTAACAAAACTAATCATTTTCAGACTAGGGGGAGAAGGAAGCTCAAAATGATATATTGAAGAAATATGACCATAGAAGCAGCCCTACTAAAGGCACCTCTACTAAAGTCAATAGAGACAACTTCTGGAACACTGAAGTCTGTCTTTTCATACAAAGCATGCTTTCTAACCTAATGCTTTATTCTCTGCTAGACCAATCCAGCCTGCTATATCTCAGAAAGACACCCTAGGATTTAATTGATCCCCACAAAGCACTTTGGAAACTAAAAGCATTGTTCATTGGATTGGTAATAGCAATCAGAGCAACTCTTATGTCTCCCTTACCTCTTTTGCAATTAGGTAGTCCAAAAGCCTTTGTCACACTCAATATTTAGAAAGAGCTCTTGACTATCTCACTCAAGCACAGAAGAATTGAGCACACCAGAAAGGCCAGTATTATTTGCCAAATAGTAATGAATCCCAGAGGAAAATTAGGTGGGGAGCCCAGCTTTGTAAATTCTGTGATTTCTTTGAATGATTCACTTGAGCAACCTGGAGGAACTTTTATACTCAATATGAAATGACCTTTTGAGGAAAACATCCAACCTGCTGAGTGAAGAATGAATCTACACTTTCTTCTTTTTGTTAATGGGAGTCAAGCAGCTAAATAATGCCATTGATTTGCAAAAAATAAACGACCATGTACCATCTAGGAAGAGGTCTGCAATTTACTTTCCTAGGCAAAGTATCCAATTTTGTTCAACTCTCTGCTATTAAGCTCTTCTGGTTCCAAAAGTATCTTTAAAGTTTTTTTTTTTAATTTTTGTAAAGTATGTTTGATGAATGACTTCAGATTTTTCATGATAAAAAGGCTACTACCAATAAACTTTATTAACTAAATAATTAAAAAACTATGATAGTATAACAGATGGTAATATTTTCAGTCATCCTAATTGTACCACTACAGTTTTACTTGTATCATATGTGAGGCAATGTGCTGCAATGGAAATGTCATGGAAGTCAAAGTTTTTGGTTTATTTTCTTGGTCACTGCATAACTATGAGTGAGTCACTTAAACCCATGAACATCAGATTCTTCATTGATAAAATGTGACTAATAGTACTTGTGCTGCCTAACTTATAGGGTTACTGTTGATCTAAAATGAACTCTTATGTAAAGCACTATATAGTATATAGTTAGTATATGTATTCAAATCAGTATCTAATCAAATTTTAAAATAATTCATTGGTCATTTCATTATATCAAGTCATAGATTCTGGGAGCTGAAAGATCCCTTTGACATTGTTAAATCTGATTACATAATTATACAGATGAGAAAACAAACTCAGACACTTTAAGTTATTTGCCTGAGGTATTATAGCTGGTTAGTTGCAAAACTAAGAGTAGTACCCAAGTCTCCTGACTACCAATTTTGAAATATTTTACTTGCCTTCAATGCATTTTCCAGTATATTTCAGTCAAGTATTACATATGATACAGTGATTTCTATTGCAAGCCTTTATTTGTAACTTATTTCAATAATTCAATTATCTATTTTTCTATAATTAGCAGATGATTTTCATAAGCTGATATGGTTGAAAAAATCTTTATAGGTAGAACCAACCTTAGGAACCATTCTTATGAGCTCTTCTCATAAGTTCATAGAACTGGTGCTAGAAGGTACTTCAGTAGTCATTTAATCCAACTCTCCATATGTCACATATAAAGGTAAAGATTCCCAGTGAGATTAAGAGATTTACCAATGGTGACACAAGTAGTAACATTATGAGCCAGGGTCTGAATACAAATCATCCCTTTCCAAATCTATAACTTTCACAGTGTATTACCATTCTATCACTCTTTGAACCCAACTGGGACTAGTCTTCAAAAGAAAGACCTTCAGTCAATCACTAGGCAGTAACTCTGAGCATGCCAGAAACTAGCACTCAGTTCTTGTTCTCTCTCTCTCTCTGTCTCTTTGTCCGTCTCTCTCTCTCTCTCCCTCTCTCTCTCCCTCTCTCTCTGAGAAGAGATAATAGTAAACATAGTGAACTGGAGCAGCAACAAAGCAAAACTGATACATGATTTGTATTCCACTGGATCTTTCTAGAGCACCTAATAAAAGAGGCTTATTGGGAAAAGTAATTCCCATCAATTGGTAGTCAGATGAGTCCTAATAATGTTTGAATCACTTGTTTCAATTTTATCTGTAAAGTTAAATCACTTTGGAAATTTCATTCATGATCTGAAATGTGCTAAATGAAAATAAGATGCCCCTTTTTATGCAAAAATAACAAAAGTATTGTCATCAGAAAACGAGCTGTTCTGTTGTTTCTCCAACAATAGTCATAGATTCATCTGAAATGACATATATATCTCTTTGATCAATGGCACTCATCTATAAGATGTCTATCAAAGGTAAATGGTGTAGCTATGAAAAATATCTGTCAAGAGATCCACCTGCTTTGTGGAACTCAGAATCTTGGCCTCAAATAAAAAAAATCATAACCATGAAAAAAGACACCTTTTATAAAGGTTTTTATTTTTGAACATATTGGCATATATTTATGACTTCTTCATAGGATAGATAGGGATTCCATTTTGCACAGTGCTTGGGATAAAACCTACACAGTTTTCTTACAAGTTTCAAAAATGCTTATCACTACTGAAAAAACTTCAGTGGAATATTTAAATTCCCTATAGATTTCAAGATCACATTACTGTATATCCATAGTTTCTCCTATTAATCTGTCATTTCTTTTTTTAATGTTATTTAATATTTCATTTTCCCCAATCACATGTAAAAATGTTTTCTCATCATTTTCCCAAATTTTGACTTTCAAATTCTCTCCTTTTCTTCACTCACAGCCCCATTGAGAAGACAAGGAATTTGACATAGGTTATACTTGTAAAACACATTTCCTCGTAAGTCATTCTGTGAAATAAAACATGGAATCTCCCCAAAAAAACACACAAGAAAAATAAAGAAAAGAAAATACCTTTCAACTTCATGCAGGGTCAATCAATTCTTTCTCTAGAGATGGACAGCACATTTCATCATAAATCCTACACAGTTGTCTTCGGTCATCGTACACCTGAGAATGGCTAAGGTATTCATAGTAGATCATCATATAATATTGCTGTTACTATGTACAATGTTCTCCTGGTTCTGCTTATTTCACTTTGTATCACTTCATGTAAGTCTTTCCATGTTTATTTTTTTTCCTGAGAGCACCCTGTTCATTATTTCTTTTTTTAAAGCATTTTTTTACTTTATTTTTTATATTTATTTTCTTTATTTATTTTACTAATATGGGAATATGTTTTCCATGATTTCAAATGTATAATGAGTGTTTGCTTGCCTTCTCAATGGGTAGGAGAGGGGTTGGAAAGAGGGATAGAATTCAGAACTCCAAAAAGAAAATCTTAAAAAGTAACAATTAAATTAAAAATAAAAAGTGTGAGAAGTTAGATCAATCCTAGGTCCTCCTAAAGCTAAAGTCAATAACCTTTCTATTACAGCATCTTGTTTCTTTTATTTTTAATATTCATTAATTTACTTATTTTTAATTTTCAACATTCATATCCACAAGATTTTGAGAGCCAAATTTTCTCCCCATCTTGTCCCTCCCCTAACCCCAAGACAGTGTGCATTCTGAATACCCTTTCCCTGAATCTGCCCTCCCTTCTATCTCCTCTCCCCTTTTCTTATCCCTTTCCTCTTATATTTAGCTATATGGTAGGTAGATTTCTATACCCCATTGCCTGTGTATCTTATTTCCTATTTTCATGGGTAAACAATTTTTTTAACATTTGTTTTTAAAAATTTGGTTCCAAATTTTCTCCCTTTGTCCCTCCCCACTCACCCTCATTGAGAAGGCAAGCAACTCGATACAGCTTATATTTGTGAAGTCAGGCAAAACACTTCCATAGTACCCATGCGGTGGAAAACTAACTATATTTCCCTTCATCCTATCCCACCCCCTGTTTATTCTATTCTCTCTTTTGACCCTGTCCCTCCTCAGAAGTGTTTGCTTCTGATTACCCCCTCCCCCAATTTACCCTCAGCTCTATTACCCCCCCTCCCCACTCTCTTATCCTGCTGCCCCTTATTTTCCTGTAGGGTAAGATAGCTTTCCATGCCCAATTGAGTGTATATGTTACCCTCTTTAGGCCAAATCCAATGAGAATAAGATTCACTCATTGTGTCTCACCTTACCCCAGATCTCCTCCATTGTAAAAGCCTTTTCTTGTCTGATTTTGTGATATAATTTACCCTATTCTACCTCTCCCTTTCTCCTTCTGCCAGCGTCATCCTCTCTGTCCTTAATTTTAGTCTCCAGATATTAGTCTTTCATCTTCAACTCATCCTGTGCCCTCTGTCCATCTATCTATCTATATCTATCTATATATCTATATCTGTATATATCTATATCTATATCCGTATCTATCTATCTATCTATCTATCTATCTATCTATCTATCTATCTAT